>NC_029778.3:3571721-3577096 GCF_000817695.3 Arachis duranensis
TGTTGTATCAATAAAAGTAATTAATATTTAAATTTATGTTTAAAAATCATCTAAACACATAAATTTAATTAGATAAATATATATAACTCTTTACACATCATTATATTAAAATTAACCTCTTATATTTATCTTTACCTTTTATTTAATTTTTTATTCACTTATTTTGTTAGTTTGCTAAATATTATAACACCCTAAGAAGACTGTGTAAACTTGTTAGCAAGAACAATATAGTAGAAAATGGGCAAAGCAAATAATAGCATGGAGATTGGTTGGTGCATCAAATGATGGAATCTTAAAAAATATTCATACAAGTGAAAATAGGCTCATTTTTTTATATTGATTAAATATATGTATAATACATTGTTATTGGAAAATCAGGTATTTTTTTTATATGGTGTTTTATTTAAATCGGACCGTTCGATTTATTTGAAAAAAAAATAAACTACAAATCGGAGGGTCCGATCTGTTTGAAAAAAAATAAACTACAAATCGGAGGGTCCGATTTGTATTTGATATTTTTTTATTTTTTAAAATAAAGATCGGACGGTCCGATTTTAGCATTAATTTTTTTTTTATTTTTGAAATCACAAATCGGACCGTCCTATTTATGATTGTTTGTTTAAAAAATAAAACAAATCGAAAGTACCGATTTATAGCTCCTATAGCAATGTCAAACACTCTTCTTCTCAAATCATCCTGACATACACTCTTCTCTCTTTCACAAAAAAAAAGGGTAAAAATATTATATTTTAAGAGGGAGATTCAAGACAACCAATCAAAATTTGACATATTTATAATTAATTTTATGTGTAATGTGTTTTTTAATCATAAAGTTTCTGCAAGGTTTGCAGGCTCATGGCAGCTTTTACCTTTTCTTACCCAATAGAATAGAAGATTATGTTAATTAACTTGGATTTAGATCCACCAATCAGATAATTAAGCATTTATATTTTTCCATAATTTGTCATTAATCATATATACCAAGATATTGATGTTCTACTAAACTCACATAAACAACATGGAGTCTTCTATGTATTAGCAAACTCAAATGTGAAATTAGTAATTAAATACTATAATCTAATTGACCCTTTATAATATGTTATGTTGTTGTTGTTATTATTATTATGATTATACCTAATTATTGGTTTATTTGTCACTGTAGTTGTAGGAAAAGGGCTATACTCAAATGTAAACATCCATCTTTATTTGATGCTATAAGCTTGGTTATTGACTTAATTAATGAATTATATTAGAAGTGTTTAACATGCTAAATTTTTATTTTTGTTTTAATGTTTATGAGCAAGTGTCTTACTAATAAAATTATTATAGGATACATTTCAAGTACTTAACAGTGTAACCGATTATAATTCAAATGACATAATTTTTTTATATTTATCTAAGAGATTGTGAATTCAATATGACCTTAATTAAATTTAAAATCTTTATATGATTTACTCAAATTAATGATATTATAATGCATATATAAATATTTATGCAGCATTTGAGTATGAAGTGGATAATTGGATTATTGAAGGTCTCAATAGTTAATGGACCCTCCACTAAAATCATCAAGCACGATACAGAGTTTTACTATATTTTTTTCTTTTCCCCTTTGGGAAAAACATTTATAGTTGCCATCTTTCACTCATATCTATAACTCAATCATAATTAAACTTGATCTTGAAGGTTTTTTTTTTTCTCCCATGAGTCTCTAATATAAAATTGGTGTTCTCAAAGTGCTACCGATAGGACTATATACTCCAAATTATGGGAAAAATTATCCATTTATCTTGAAAAGACAAATGATAAATGTGAAAAAACAATAAAAATGAAAGAATAATCAAAATTAATTAAGATATTGTTTGTTTTGATACTGAAAAATTGAGATTTAGTATTATATTTATTAATCTAAAAATTAATACCTCTAAAAAGTGAGAACAGAAGAGATTACAAATTTTAAAAAAAGAGATTGAAATTTTAATAATATTTTATTTCGGTCCAACACCACAAGGACCGAGGGTCCACCATACAAACTGCCGATTCGATGGGTCATTGACCCACATGCGAAGGTGACCCACGTGTTGCCTCATATATTGATGGAGACATAAATAGTTGGTAGAAGCTTTTAGACAGACGGATCCGAAACAAAAGACCTACTCGAAGTACAAGATATAAACTGAGAGGGACCTACTCCTCTTTAAGTACGTCACTCTTACCCTAATTAGCAAGCTTTATTGTATAGATGCTCACTTTAGTATCGGAGCATCATTGCAGGTAAACTCACCCACCGATCCACCGACACTCAGAACAACACTCTTCCGTAAAGCTCGCGCTCAAGTCTAGAAAACATCATCGATCAACTATTCAACTCGTTGCTCTTGACCTACCAACCATTTGATCCACAATTCTAGCGAACAACCTAACACATTTTATACTTAAAATACCTTAATTTCAATTAATTCTAATTTTATTTTTTGTGTAAATTAAATTAGAATTTCATTCTTATTTCAGTCTCTATCTCTCACTTTATATCAAATATAATATTCAGACTTATTTCGATTTATATCTTTTAATCTCTTTCTTTTAATTTCAATTTTTTTTCTAAATACTACCTAAATATATAAATTGATTTTTTTCGATAACAAAATAAGAATAATACACGGCTACAAATTTTAAACAAGTTTAACAAAAATTTGAATAATAAAGTGTGAGGGACCAGACTGTAATCAAGTTCCATGAGGAGCTGAGGACTGAGGACGCCAGGTGGCTTTACCATGGATCCTCACCACACCAGATATTTACCCCCACAACAACATCGCTTTCCATTGTTTATCTTAGAAGCACCTCATCACAGATAAACATTACAAAGTGCTTCCAGGATCTACACATTTAGTATTTAAAATTGATTAAATATTTAATAAAATTAATAAATTTTATTAATTATTTATTTTTTTGTGAATTTTTTAAAAATCAATCGTTAACTTAAAACATTATAAGTTATAAATTATTTTAAAAAATTTTTAAAAAAATTTCATTAACCAGCAGTTTTAATCAAATTTAGTCATTATTTAACCAACAAATATCATTCTTTCTCAAATGTCTCACACGCACCTTATGAAGTTTTACTTCTGTGCTCATTCCTTCTCAAATACTGGTTGTTTACTGGCTCAAAATCTAAAAAAGTACTAGTTCTTTAGCACGGTTAAAAATTTATATCAATCCAAAATTATTGATTACATTTTTTATATACTTGAAAGTTAGTGTAATAAATTTATTCAAAATATACATAAAAAATAAGTCTTCAATTGTATATTTATTAATGTCTAATTTTAATGAAATTTGAGTAAAATCATCTATATATAATTCAATAGTTGGATTGAAAAAATATATATCCTATAAAAATTGAATAATATAAATTTCATTAAATTGACACGGTATTATTTAAATCACATTCATTTATTTCTTCTTTACATAAATAAATTTAGTGGAGTTTAGTGTATAAATAATAATTTTTTATATATTTCTAATTTTTAAGTTAATTGAATTTAAAATTATTTATTAGAAAAATAAAATACTTACTATATTGATTTGTATCATATATATTGTCATACACAAACTTAATAAATTAAAAAATTATATCATAATTTTTTTCTATAAGCATTTTATTTAAAAACTCTTAATAATAGTATTTTCCTTCTCTTAACATACGGTAAAAACTCAGGTACAGTCGACTTCATGTGAAGTTGATATTTGAGAACCGTTAGATGATTTGACCGACTAAATTTTTTTCTAACGACTCTCATATATCAACTTCACCTGAAGTTGATTTTACCGGAATTTTCAACTAAACATATACCTCGTTAGGTGTTTTCCTCCTGTGCTATCCCACCAACGGCAATGTTAATTTCCCAAACTACCCTTGTCCACATAGCAACAAAGTAGCCGGCAATAAGGGAGTGTTTGGGAAACCAAATAAGAAAAATACCGGTCAACTGTCCCTTAAATCAAACAGTGACACACAAAGTCCCATACACATAAACACTCCCCCTTATGGTCCTTGCGTTAGTTAGTGGGACCTAAAAAGAGAAAAAAAACCAAACACACCACACCACACCATAACAACACCATAAACAACAATATAGCTTCTATTGTTTTCTTCTTCTTTTTTTCTTTTTCCATGTCTATCAAGAATTACTTGTTATTATGAATAATACTATTGGTGTTCTCTTCTTCCATGGCGAACAAGATTAGAAGGAAGATGTCACAATTATGCAAGAGAATTGTGGAGGTTGATATAAGGTGGGGTGTGTTGCAAAGGGTATCTTTTGTTGGACAATTTTTTCACTTCATTTGGGATAGGCTTCTTGTTTGTTCTGTTGGAAAGAAGAGTAAGTCGTCTCGGTATACGAGACTTCCCCTTGGGGATTCTTCTCTGGCCGTAGCCGTAGCCGTGTCAGACGACCACGACCACGACCAGGGATTCCACCACACATTGGTTAGCGAAAGTGGGTATGAAACGGATTCCGATTTGGTTAACTTGAAGATCAGTTTATTGGGTGATTGCCATATTGGAAAAACTACTTTTGTGGTAAGCAACTAAGCATGAATTACAATAATAATAATAATAATGTTATTATTAGTTCAATTAGTTTCTCTTTGCCTAACTTTACCAAACTCTTCTTTATTAATTGTGTTTAGTTTATAGGCTTCAAAACTATGGTTTGGACTTTAGACTCAAATTTATATTTATTTTCATTGAAAATGTGATATGGACATTTCAACTCTTGGTTTTTGTGATCAGATAAAATATGTAGGGAATGAACAAGAGAAGAAGGGGTTGCAGATGGAAGGGCTAAATTTAATGGACAAAACATTGTTTGTTCAAGGAGCTCGTATTTCTTTTAGTATATGGGATGTTTCAGGTACATATATATGTTTTGCTTATTCTTTAATTCAACTTCTTCAATTCCATTTCTCTGTTTCTCTCTGCATGTGTTCTGCTACACTTTGCATTTTTTATTTCTGTTTCAATTTTCTTTTCTTGGTTTGTTCTTTGTTGTGATGAGTTCATTAAGAAATATGTTAGGTTAATTTTGTCACAAGATTTATGAAGAACTTTGTATTATCTAATATTTCTAATAATAATGAAGGAAGAATACATGACTATGTGTTAACTTATTAGTATTCTAAAAAGTAGAATGAATACATAATTGTTGTTGATGATAAGTTAATTATTACATGTTATTGTTGATAGGTGATAAAAAATCCTTGGATCAAATTCCCATGGCTTGCAAAGATGCAGATGCAGTTTTGATAATGTTTGATCTCACTAGTCGTTGTACACTCAATAGGTAGGTTAAGAAACATTATTATAT
>NC_029778.3:3577138-3590362 GCF_000817695.3 Arachis duranensis
AATTAATATATATATATATATATATATATATATATATATATATATATAAGTCTAATTATTAATTTGATCAAATTATAGATACCACTAAAATAATTAAACCATAAAATAACTCAAAATATTGAAGCTTTTTAATTTAGTAACGTGAGGGAACAAGTAATGAGTTTCTTTTTCCTAACATAAATGGTGTGTGTGTTTTTTAATTTGCAGTGTTTTTGGATGGTATAGTGAAGCAAGAAAGTGGAATCAGGTACCATAATACAATACCCAACACCAGCCACTAGAAATTTTCATTACTATAATTTTACGTGGTCTATACTTTTCGAATTGCTTCTCTTCAGTGAATTATTCAATTCACTTTCGTAAAGTTAACACCATCATTAATTAAAGTGTATAGTCTCATATGCTTTTCACATGTGCATCAAAAGCTTTTTCAAAGGAACAAGTACAATACACATTATTATCGATGTATGAGGCTTTATTAAATAACTAAATAATAATTATTTTTTAGTAACTAAATAAACAATAATTGTTTAATATGTATTGTGATGAATAAGAATAAAAGAAATTTACATAAATAACTCAATAGATGTTATTATAGCAATAAAAAAATTAATTTTTATATTTGTTACTTAAAAAGTCATTTATAAACGCATTAATTTAAACACATATAAATTTTTTATATTATTAATATATTAAAATTAAACTCTATTATTTTGATTTTTTTTGTGATTATACTGTCTTGAAAATATGATCATTATTGTTATTCATGCAGACTGCAATTCCCATTTTAATTGGAACAAAATTTGATGATTTTGTTAGGCTCCCCCCAGATTTACAATGGACAATTGTCACACAGGTAATTTATGTAAGAATAATGCTGCAATTTATGTTAAAATTTGGTAACAAAAAAAAGAACTATAGGATATTGATATATAATCTTATTACTTTTGACATGCATCTTCATCTTCATCCTATATGATATTTTTGCATAAATATAAAAACATTTAATTGACTTGTGAAGATGATGAAGAATTCTTTTGGTAATGGACAAGGGTCTTTTTTAGAAACTCAGCATCTTAGTTGACATTTACTAAATCAAATTCTCTGAGTTTCCGCGTTTGGCACAAAAATTTGGTCCTACATGTTTATTATTTTAAGTAGATTGTCACTTTCTATCATCATATATACCATACATATATATTATATTACAGGAAGAATTTTAAGTGTATCAAATACATTAATATTCTAATAATTTTAAACGTTGATTTTAATTAATATATATTATATATATTTTTTATAATTAAAATTATCGTTTAAAATTATTAGACTACCGGAATTTCAGAAAAAATTAAAATTATTTTTATATTATATACCTTGTTTTTTTTTCTCTCTAAATCTAAGTAGAGTGCAACTGATACAGGCCAGGGCTTATGCAAGGGCTATGAAGGCAACCCTATTCTTTTCAAGTGCAACACACAATATAAATGTCAACAAAATCTTCAAATTCATCATGGCTAAGCTGTTTAATTTGCCATGGACGGTAGAAAGAAATGTGACTGTGGGAGAGCCCATTATTGATTTCTATTGATTCATTTCGTGTGTGTACATATACCTACATATATATTGGGGATGAAGATGAAAAAGAAAAAAATATATCAATCTTTTTCAAATTTAGGCCATTTTGATTACATTTTTATTTAGAGGGTAGGTTAGATAGATGGTATGACTAAATTTTATGTGGCTAGTAACTACACTAAGTTCTCCCTAAGCCAAAACACCTACTCATATTGGTGGGTTCTAGTATAATTATAATACAGTGATTATATAAGTATTGTTAAAATTAAAGTTACATTTTTTTATATTTTCGTAATACTTGTTTTAAATAAAATTTTTATGTGATCATGTATTATCCTTACAGTAAAATCTTTATACATAGATTTCCATTTATCACTTTGTGTGCAATTTTTTTGAATTTTTTTTTATTCATTTCTCTAAACTGGATGTTTTGTCGATCTTTTTTTCATATGTATAAACCACCTGAAATTCTACCATTTTTTTAACAATAAATTCTACTCTAAATTTTCTTCATACGTTTTGTTAAATGTTTATAGCATCATCCCAAAAGCAAACAAAAAACAGAGAGAAAGATGGAGATCAAGATGGCAGTAATGATCTTTGCTTCATTTATATCCAGTTTTATGTTATTATTATTTTTTTTATGTGTGTTTTATTATCCTCTATATATATATATAACCGTGGCGCGAATTCATGTTTGCCACAGTTTTTTCAAGTACGGCAACTGTGGCTAAAGTGTGTGCTTTTACTTTTTCAAACCTCGTTTTGCTATAGAAAAAATATAGGGTATCAACATATTATTTGTCAACTTATTGTCAACCATAATTAATTATTATATTTTAAACATATCTATAAGGAGACATATTCAGAAAATATATCTATAAAGACATTTTTATTAAACACAACCATAAAGACACTTTCATTAAACACCGTTATAAATAAGAATTGACAAATATTTGTAGAAATGCTGTTGATAACTTAACGGAATTGTTTGATATATTATACGTACACAACGAACTACGTTAAAAATGACTAAAGTACGTATGTGTACGTAGCGCTCTACGAATACTTTGGAATTTGGATCACAAACTCTGTTATTGATATCATTAATCATCTCAAAGAAATATAAATTTGTCGTCACAACTTTGATAATTAAGTACCTTATCTTCTACCTTACCCATCATCTTGTCTTGTGATAATAATGTTACAAAGCGGCAAATTTTTGGGTTCTATCTTCTTGTCCTCATGATTCCTTTGTTCTTACATATGAAATAATAATCTATTACTTGAAATATACTAATTATTTTTGTAGATTTTATATTATTTTGTATGGATACAAATTATCCTATATATAGTAACTACTAACTTGATATGAACTAAGCCAAATCTCTATAGTACTCGTCAATTGGTTGTTAATACGGGATTAGTCTCCTCTAACACAAGAGATTCATAATATAAAGTAAAAAGATGAGTGTCTAGTCACCATTAAATTAAGATAACGAGATTAGTCTTTTTGCATGCAGTAACTCATTAGCAGCGGCAGATCCCTTAAATAAAATTTAGATTTACGGCGGATTTTTTTTTTTACAACAAAAAATTAAGATAACAAAACTCACACTTTGATGTACTTTGATGTAAGTTACAAAAATAATATAACAAATTAAAGGTCAAAACTCAGATGAAGTCGACTTCACGTGAAGTTGATATTTGAGAACCGTTAGATGATTTGACTGATTTGACTAAATTTTCATCCAACAGCTTTCATGTATCAACTTCACGTGAAGTCGACTTCACCTAAGGTTCCACCCAAATTAAATAAACCTTGATAATTATTAGGTTAAATATATTTTCAAAGTTTCTTCTATGCCTTGATAAGTGCAAAACAATTACTAATTTGTTTCACAGGTGTAAGTTTAGAGAATAATAGACTAACAAACAAAGATCATAAATTGAACTGACCATTCAAAAAAAAAGTTTAAAAACCAATTAAAGATTTTACTCTATTTTATCACAATATACAATTTCAACACTTATCTGATTTTCTCTAATTACTTATTATTATTATGTTGCACTAATTGGATTTGTCATAATCATTTTGGAGCATTGATCCAGAACATCCTAAAACCTTATCCACAAAAATTTATCTTGGGGCTTCAATGGCCTCAAAAACATCATCCAGACATCCACAAACTACTACAAACTTTAGCATATGAAACTCTGAAACAATATTAGCTCAAGCTCAATGGCTTTATTTTAGGACCTTCAATCTTCCATTGATGCTTCCAGCATTGAACTGGTTTGTCTCTCTTCTTTCCTTCCCCAACTTATGTTAAAGGCATGCTTCTTATACTTACTTTGAATTTTATTGGAATTATTTTTGTTTAATATGCACCTTCATATATAGTTCATATATACTAGCACTTTGATGCCATTGTAAGTAATTTACATATAATTCTTACTAGTAATTTATGGGGTGCTCAAAGTCCCACATCTAGTAGTATGGGATGCTTGATGTTGTATATAAGGAGAGTGGTTCTTTTCCCTTAACAGCTAACATACTACTTGATGTGGGACTTTGAGCACTCCATAATACCCAAGTCCCTAACATAGTCTTTTAAGGTAATAATTTGGTTTTCTAGTGAACTGTATTAGTGGCTAATTCCATGACTTAAACCCGTTGTGAATTAATGTTATGCAAATCATATCAATAGCATCATACTAAGATTATTAAAAATTCCATATTATAAAGCAGTGTGTTTGAGAAAATATTCTCAAACTACATGAAATATAAACTTGGATTCCTCCAACTTATGATGATGATGCAGAAACTGAAAAAACCACCCTTCTTCCCCCCAAAATAAAATTGAAAAAAAAAAAGACAAATAATAATATCATTATTAATATCTATATACACAAATAGAGAAATAGCCGGATCATCCAGTCTTACCAAAATCAAGCCATTCAAAACCAACATTCTCATAATTGGCTGAGTTTGATAGAGGTGAAAAAAAAGAGTCCTTGGAGTATTCTTAACTTCTTTGCAGTTTGCACCCTACTGCTTTGCCTGCAAAATGCGAGTACAAATGAAAATCAGAGCAAGTATAAAATACCAATAGTGAAGTCGGCTATATAGATCAAACAACAGTTCGTGTCATATCATAAGGCTATATAGATCAAACAACAGTTCGTGTCATATCATAAACCATTTATATTTAAACCTCGTTTAATATTTTCCATCTATAAAATGTGCTACTATATTGACAAGCAATTTTCTATTTTTCATTTTTCCAAGGTGGTTGCAACTTGCAGCTCCATTTGAAGATGTCGAAACAGATGAGGGACCATCAGAAGCCTCAAATTTAAAAGAGGAACCAATTCATATTCTCCATTCATATGTTCTTGAGAAGTTAACCATTGAAGCTCAAGAAGAGATGGTAATAGGCAAGTAATAAACAATGGTGGGTTCAAACCAATAGCAAGTAGGTGATAATTCGAACTACGGAAACTAATCAGGTCACCTTGGATGGCAATATTACTGACTAAAAAGAAGTTTGTTTGTTGGGTTTACCTGTGAATACAAGAAGGTTCCAAGGATAGCGATGGCAGCTCCGAGTGCATTGACGGGTTGAACTGGTGTATGGAAGATAATGATTGAAGAAACTATAACAGATATACGCTTCATGGTGTTTCCAATGCTAAATGTCAAAGGAGAGATCTCATCTAGAGACATGTAGGACACCTGATTGTACAGATGATAAAATACGCTCTGAGCCGCCAACCACCTGTTGAACACAGTTATCAGCCATACATTTAGTTTTCAGAACCAAAAGAGTAGATAACTCCAAATCAAAAGTTCATACATATTAAACAGATCTTGTCAACTTCATAGTTAGCTGCAGAATAGGTTTATTACTTAATTCTAATTGCATAGCAGCATAAGTGAGGTACTTCATCACATGTCTTTTGCTCCTAAACAAAAATTAGTTATACTCTCACACATGGAGAAAAGCAAATAGCTAACTGTTTGAGAAATATCAAATAATTTGGAATTTCCCTAAAAGGACAAAAAAGAGAAATGGAGAAGGCAATAGTTGTTTGTATCTAATCAAAGATCATGAAAACTTCAAGATATCATCTTATGTTCAGTTGAAAATATAGAGACAAAGATTAAGAAGATTGAAGCTGGCATAGCAAACATAATAATAGGGATAACATCAGATTGAGCAGTCATCTTTTATTTACCATATAAACTGAGGTCCGATCTGCGAGAGGGCGGTTTGCCATCCAGCTGCCCACATCTGTGGCCCCTCCACAGCAATTGCAAATGGTGTGAGAATTACCAATGACAACATAGATAAACAAGCGTAGTAATTCATTCCGCTGACAGAATTTCCCTTCATTCCCTTCTTTGAAAAGATGTTACGGAAAACAAATGCCAAATTTGATATCATAGCCCCCATAAAACCTGTAATAAAAAGGTCAAGAAATCGAAGTTAGAAGGGCGAAAAATTACTACTAGTTGGTAACTTATGAGAAATACCTTCATGACAACATCCTCTAGAGGCATATGCACTCAAATATATAATAGCACATGTAAATTATGTTAATTTCCCTAGAGGTTAAGTGATATTGTACATGTTACTCTATAAAATTGTCATGCATACACTGGTATGCCAATAGGAAAACAAGAATGTTGACTCAATAACTTAAAAACTTACTTTCATTTCTCTGAGTTGAAGTAAAATTCATGTTAGTTTATCATCCTATCTCCAAACTCTTGCTATGACAAAATAACAAAATGCAAAAGAACATGATGGAATTAGCAAAAGTTCTTCAGAAGAAACGTTGCATATTTACCAATCATGTTGAAATTGAGCTCAGTCACAGCGGCAAGCGCACATCCACCGATGATCGGAATCAAAGACAAATAAACCGGCACCGGAAAGGTTTCACCCAAGATAAATCTGGAAACCAGTACACTGAAAGCAGGTTCCCCACTCTTGATGATATGAGTGAATGATACTGCAACCTTTGACATACTAACTGTTGCTGCTACATGTCCTATTGTATGTGCAACAGCAACCTGAAGCCAAAAAATAATAAAGTAAAAATTTAAACACTAAGGTCCTTGTTCATCAATGAATATATACACATAAAAATTACAGGGAAAAGCTGAAACTATTTATGAAAATAAATTTCTCAGACAAAATTCCATCCTATTGATCTACATAGTTTATAATGAATTAGAATCAGCAACCTTGTCTGAAGTCAAACCACATAGAAATCCAGAGATGGGACCAAAATTGTTAAATAGAAAACAGAACAAAACAAAACTCCATGCATGAACAAACAAAAACATTGCTTTCACTTCTTGCCATCAAAATTTAATTTTATTCTCAGGAAACAAACAAAGAAACAAAAGTCCAGCCATCACTTACAGGGAACAAGGTCTTCCAAAACTCAAGATCAGTCTTAGGAGCCTCAGCAATCCTTGTGGCCCATGAAATCAACATCATGAGAGAACCACATGCAAGTGAGAGTGTTGAAGTGAGCCAAGGGTAAGGGTAAGCATTCAACACCTTCTTGTTATATATATTGAACACCACATTCAAAGCCCACCATGTTGCAAAGTATATCCCAATCTTCACCTTCTTAGCTGCCTCTGATGGAACCTTAGGAGAAGAAGCTCCTGCTCCTTCAACCTCTGATCTATCAGCCTCATATGCACCACAAGTCACAAACTCACTCCTCTCACGCCTCACTGAAAGGTTCCCAACACCACCAATAACAGCAGAAAGGTGCAGTGGCTTTTGCACCGAAACAAGAGATCTCTGTGATCTCTTCTCTCTTGTGATCATGGAAGGCAAAACAAGACGCCGTGACTGAACCCGGGTTGAACCCTTTTCACGGAAAACAAGCCCGGAGCCTCTGATCCCTGTTATTCCGGGTTGTTTCACCGTGCAGATCATTGTGTGATCGATGATGGGGTGGGGAAAAATGATAAAAATCTAAACTTTCCGATCAAAAGCTTAATGGGTTGTTGTTGTTGTAAATAATGATTGAAGGCAAAACAGTAAAAAAGCAACAAGGGATCTGTTTTTATGTGCGTGTCAGTGTCAGAACCGTGAACTGAACTCTCACACACACGGACCCTGTCCCTTAAACACTGTTGTCACTTGTGATTTGTGAATGCGATGATGATGGTATTTAAGAATCTCTTAAACTCTATTATGATCTAGGTTTTGACCTTGATGCAGTTCTGAACGGTGTATGCAAAAACCAGAGTTAGTGTACTGCAATAATGCACACACATAAATTAGATCATTATTACGTATAATGTATATTATTATTGAATGATTGATAATTAATTTAGGAAAATATCAGGCATCTAATTAATTAATTATTATAGGGAAAATTTGTAAGTTTATTTAAAGAATGGTACATTGGAATCTGAATGAACAAAAGTAAACAATAATAGGGGGTTGGTCAAACAGGGTTGGAGATAGCTTACATTTTCTATTTGGTACTATCATTATAATAAATAATTGTCAAGCTTGGATGCATGAACGAACCAAATTATATTACTATATTGTGATGTGATTTGTGATTTGTGATTTGTGATTTGTGAGGTTTGGTGGTGGAGGCGTTTAGGGGATTTGGTGGTTCTGTTGCATTCTACAAGAAATATTTATACAAGATAAAAATAAAATTGGATTGATTTAGTTCAAATTTGAGGAAAAAAACAAATTTGAATTGAATTAATTTAAGTTTCAAAACATTTTAAATTTTAAATAGAACACTCAATTTGAATCAATATTTGGTTTAGTTTTTTAGGTTTAATTACATGTTCCCACCAAAATTTGTATAGATTTTATGATAAAAAATATTCTATTAAAATTAATTACTATATTTTTTTATTTTTTACAGTATCTCTCAATCCAATATTATGTATTTATGTATATTTATATATATTATCTTTATAAGTCTACTTTTTTTTCTTTTGGGTGAATTAATATAAGTCTACTTTCATATATTCTCTTTCGTTCAATTTTGGAATCATAAAGTAGGTCGTGGACTTTCCTCTTTTTTTATTTTGTATATATTTTGTTTGGTCTTAATATTTTGTATAATAAAATAATTGGGCCATGAGTACTGTGAATTTGGGCCCATTATGCAATAGGCCCAATATAATTTTTGAAATTCTCAATTATTCTTAAACCCTAGTATAGTACTATTACTAGTTTACTACACTGAGAAGCTGCTTTTACCTTCTCTCTCTCTCATGCTTCTTCGACTTTCAATGCTCTGAAACCCTAACAACTTCAGATTCAGAGCAAAACCTTACTGAAAACCGCAACAATGTCGATGTCAAAGAGCTCCAAGATGCTTCAATACATTAACTACCGAATGAGGGTCACTATCCAAGACGGCCGCCAGCTCGTCGGAAAATTTATGGCCTTCGACCGCCACATGAACCTTGTCCTCGGAGACTGCGAAGAGTTCCGGAAGCTTCCACCGGCCAAGGGGAAAAAAACCGCGCCAGGAGAAGACCGCGAGGACCGCCGCACACTTGGCCTGGTTCTCTTACGCGGCGAGGAGGTTATCTCCATGACCGTCGAGGGTCCTCCGCCGCCTGAAGAGTCACGCGCTAAGGCCGTCAATTTCTTATCCCGGCGGTGCACCGGTTATGCGGCCGCCTGGCCAGATGCCGGGGTATCCTGGTCAGGGTCCACCGCCAATGGCACGAGGCCCGCCACCTCCGATGCCGCCTGGGCAATTTGCACCACCCAGGCCCGGTGGTGGGCCTCCACAGCCTTTCCCTGTTCCGCCGCAGTTTGGGCAGCGGCCTATGGGTCCTCCACCACCTGGTCAGATGGTGAGAGGGCCTCCTGCTCCGCCAAGGCCAGGGATGCCCGCCCCGCCTCCGCCTCGTCCTGGGATGCCTCCTCCACCTGGCAGCGGCGTTCCGGTGTTTGGACCTCCTCGCCCAGGCATGCCACCTCCACCGAACCCACAAAACCAGCAACAGCAGTAGTGGTAATGAACTAGGTAATTTCTTATTTTTTTCTTCTTCTATGTTGATTTGTTTGTGATAACTAATATAGGTTGTGTTTTATGGTTATCTAGCATAATTTGCGTAGGATTATATTTTTCTTTTTGTTTTTGTCTAAGATTGTGATGTCTTGATGGACGAAGAGTGGTCATGGAAGTTCATGAAATTAAGATACGATGGGAATTTGCTGTTTTGAAATAAAAATGAAATTGTTCATCGTGTATTTTGGTAGTATGATTTGTAGATATGTTAGAATGCTACCACTAGAAGCAATTAGCTGTAGACAAAGAAGACAGTATTTGGCATATCATAGTCATACTCATAAACAGTTTATGAGTTTACTTTTGGATATAGGGTATAGTCCTAATAAATCATTTTGTTAGTTTATGATCGAGTAACAGAAGGAAATCAGTTAGTTGGTATGAAGTTTATTAGTATAATGGTAGCAGCAACTTACATGAGTTTTGTGATAAACCTTTTGTCTTTCACTTGTACCTTTGTATATGTGGGTTTATTTATAGGGAATTTCTATGGATTTTCTTCCTTTGTGTTTGTGATTTGACTGTGAATCCTGCTAATTGAATTAGGTAGCCTTCATTGTCAAACAATTTTGGTTTATTTAAATAATAATGTAGCTAATTTGAACTATCTATGGATGACTTTACTATGAATAAACTATCTATAGATGCTTTTGTTCTCCCCCAAAATGAAATACACTGTCTCTCACTTTTCATAGTTGAGCTGAACCCGTGACCATGTATCTTAGATTTCAGTTTTCATTTTATTCTCTTATTCACTTCTAATAAATAACGGAATAAAATTTACTTGGTTAATATTTTTGTCTCTCTGTGGATGACAAATAACAGAATCAAAAGAGGAGAGGGAGAGGGAGGGGGAGAGGGAAGATAATTAGAATAACTTAGTTTACTTCTGTCACATATGTTCCCATTTCCTGTCGAATATGTTTCATTGCCCTGCATAAAACAGATTTTCAGAACAAGCATGTTCTGTAGGATGGGATTAAATTTGTCACATCTATTTGGTGTAAAGCTAATGATCTTTTTAGAGGACTTTCCAACTTAAACATGTTGAGATTTGTAAGCTACACTTCATAGAAAGCACTTTAAACTCTCTCTCTCTCTCTCTCTCTCTCTCTCTCTCTCCTTTTTTCTTCCATGATCTTCCATAGAGGATCTCTTATCATCGATTTCCTTTTATTATCTTCTCTCGTTCTTAATCATCTTTTTTATAGAAAAATGCATTTCATTAATCAAATAATAGAAATTATTGAAGCTGAATTAACTGATTGACCCCTTAGAATACATATTTGGAATATAAATTAAAGAGTGATACTAGGTAACCAACTTTTTTGGGCCAACATCAGCCAACTTTTTTAAAATTATTTTGTTTATCTTAAAATCTAGACCCTAAATCATAAATCTTTAACCTTAAATCTTAAATTAAAAACCTAAACACTAATGTTGGCTAACTAAAAGTTGGTTCTCTATACTTTCGTTAAATTAAAACATGATACAGATTGTATGTATCATATGTTGTGTTTATCTCATTTTGGTTGGGTACTTTTACATGAGCTGAATAATTTGGTATTAATATTATTATCCGAGTACATTCTATTCAATCTATAAAGTATTAACCACTAGTTAGAAGTGGGGATGTCACCTGGTGTTCTCTGTGACCAATCTGTTCTTTAATTATACGGTCATATCCATTGAATTATGTGCCTCTGCTTTTTTCTATCTGCATTTTCAGGAACCTTTATTTTTTGCTGACATGTTAACATTACTTTCAGCCAGTTCACTGGTTATGGTAAAATCTTTGTGGGCTAAATTTTTATGAAGAAATCCATTTTTTTGTATGGTCACTAGTTACAACTAATTTATTAAAATCTTTAACTTGGATTTGTATTAGCATCTTGTAGTTCATTTTTGTCTTATCTGCTCTGACCTATGGTTAACTAGCATCCCTCATTTTTTGTCTCTACTAAACAGAGATGTTTAAATTACTGTGCAGCTAAATTTGACTTGTTATTGTTGGTGCTCTGAAGAATTGAAGATTTGGACCTTGGACATGTGCATGTTGCAAACCATCTTGTAGTTAAGCGGTGATTGTTGCTTGTACAACCTAGATCATTCTCTTGTTAGGGAATTTTTTAAAATGTGTTGATGAGAAGTTCTATGTTAGAAAATCATGTTTTCGGGGAGCTTATGCTATTGCAGCCTGAGCATTAGACTTATAAATCAATTGTGTAGATTGTCAAGAAAGGAACAAAAATATGATGCCGGATTGCAAAGACAGTGTACTGATTTGTGAGTGTAGGACCGATCTGTGACCCCCATATATTTCTGATTACATAATATACTTATGACTTGGGTAATGTTGAGCAATCTTTTTAGCTATCCACAATTATTTTTGGCTATTGTTTTTATAAATTATACTGCATATTCTATGGTACATGAATCAATAAATCTCTTTGTTTCTGGATATAAAACTCGTTACATTTATCTTTCCAAATCATAAGTAGAGAAATGGAGCATGGAAGGTTAGTCAAAATCTCAGGATGTATATTTGTTAACGTTCGTTAGTGCAGAATTAATTGTATTCTTCATTATCTATTTCTTGTTTTTAATCATTACTTTACATCATAGGTGTCTTGCCGTCAATTAATATTTGCATAAGTTGGATTTTTATAATGATCTTTTTGGTATAATTTGCACCCTTGTACAAAACTCTTAATTTACCAATATTTTCCATCCTCTCAACAAATAAGTAAAAAATGTAATCAATAGTTGACTACTAAAAATAATACAACTCATAGCGGGAAAACATTGATATGAAATTGAGATGATTAGTGTAGTCACATAATCGCATCACTTAAGATGAATCTTCTTGTCCTCCCCGTTATACGATAGCAGAAAAGAATTCAAACCATAATTGTCGAACCTTTCTTAATCATACTTTTGAGTTTAAGAGGTTTGTAAAATTGGTTGTTTCATGCCAAATTGCCAATGCGTTTGAACTTAAGATGCAATTTGGTAAAAGCAAGGATCAGAAATCACTGTCTCCAACATCTTACAAACACATTTGCAAACACGAATTGACTTGATAGGGAAGTTTGATTAGAATGTTACCACGGTACCACCTTTTATGTTGTCAATTAGTATTAAGAAAATTAGAATTTAGAATTTTATGTATATTATTAGATAGAAATCAGGTACAGTGAAGTTGATAATTGAGAATCGTTAGATAAAAATTTAGTCAAATTATTTAACCGTTTTCAGCTATCAACTTTAGGTAAAGTAGACTGCATTTGAATTTTCACCATATTATTATCTAAAATATTTCATACAGTTAATTAATTCAACTAATTTTTTATGTATAGAAAATACTCATTTTTATATATGATGATTCAAGTGTGCATGAAAAATAAATAAATAATAAATAATAAAATTAAAATTAAAATTAAAATTAAAATTACATATGATTGTTGTTTTAATTCTGTTAGGTAAATAATAAAAAATCTGAACAACATGAATAATAAACTAATTTTTTAGCCTATTGAGAATTAAAAAAAAATT
>NC_029778.3:3590752-3602853 GCF_000817695.3 Arachis duranensis
AAAAAAAAAAAAAAAACTTTTAATCTTATCATTGAAAATTTTAACCACCCTCTTCTTTTTAGCCTTCATTACATTCCCTTCTAATCCAAACCTCCTCTTCAGTGTCGCCATCTCTTGTCGTCACCAATCAAGAACAAACATTCCATTTGTATAAAGAATAAATCTTCTATTTGTATTAAGAATAAATATCTCATTTGTATGAAAAAAAATATTTATATGCGTATACAAAACTTTTCATTGCATATTTTCTCACAACATCGATTTGCGGGTCTAAGCATGTTGCTGTAGACCTAGTCTTTTGGATCCATGTTGTGTAGCGTTATGAGGTTTAGGACAAAGGTGACGGAGGAAAGAGGGAAGGAAGAAGCCAGAATCGCTATGAAATTTCAAAAAAAAAAAAATCAATTACCTGTCACAATATGATAAGATAAATCTTTAAGATGAGAACAAAAAAATAAAATAAAATTCAAAACAACACCAAGCGGTACTATACTACTATTTATGTTTCAAACTCCTCCTTCATCACTGAGCGAGTCAGAGATAGACACTGACTCAATGAGGAGTTTCTGTTTTCTATCTTAAAAGGCGCCGAGTCAAACAAGTCACAGTCAGCGAGCTGAGTTGAACCAGGTGCTTGCTTCTTCATTCTTTCTCCATTGTGTTGTTTTTTGCATTATGGGTGTTCCTGTGTGGAGAGTCGACTCCGAGGTATAGCACGTCCTGGTAATACGCAGATTGGCTTCCCTTGGAGTGATAAGGATGGAACGTCGTCTTCCTCTGGAGGGGCGGCGTTGGACACTGACGTTGGGATTTTTGCCAATAAAGAATTTCATAAAAACAGTCGCGTTGTAGATATAGTCTCTAAACCGACAGAAATCCCTTCGTACAAACGTTTTGGTTGTCACAAGTAACAAACCCCTAAATAAATTGATAGCCGAAGTATTTAAACCTCGGGTCGTCTTCTCAAGGAATTGCAGGGAGGTATGTTCTTATTATTTGGTTATGAAAAAGTGTGTTTGGGGTTTTTGGATTAAGGTAAAAGGTTAGTTGGGCAATGGGCACATGTATATTTTTAAAGTAATAAAAGTAAATGAATGACTGTAAAATAAACTCTTGGCAAGGTGTAAGAACTGGAAGTCCTATCCTAGTTATCCTTATCAATTGTGATGAGAATTGGATTTTTCTCCCATTTTGTTAACCTCTAACTATGAAGGTAAGTTAAGTGGATGAATTAATTCTAATTCTCAACTAACAATGAGTTTGATAACTCAAGAGTCACCAATTATTTAACCAAGGCCAAAAGGGGAAAAACTAAAGCTACTAGAATAACAATATCTTCAGATTGCTAAATCTACTAGAATAACAATATCTTTAGATTGGGGATAATAAAAAGAAACAATCATAAACTGAAATATCTCAAATAACATTAATTAAGAAAATCTTAACATGAAAGTCATAAGCCAAATTCAAAAGATAAATTTCAATTAGAGTACCAAGGTGAATAAAAATAGAAACGAAATTAAATAGAAAGGAACATTAAACCTGGGATTGAGAGTTACTCCTAAAACTAAGAGAAGTCCTAAATCCTAATCCTAAGAGAGAGGAGAGAACCTCTCTCTTTAAAAACTACATCTAAAATTGTAAAAGTGAATTATGAAAGCCTCCTTTGAATGGATGCAATCCCTCTACTTTATAGCCTCTAATCTGAGTTTTCTGGGCCGAAAACTGGGTCGAAAACAGCCCAGAAATCGCTGGAGAAGAAATCTGCCACGCTGGTTTTTCGTCACTACGACACGGCCTCATGGAGCACGCGGTCGCATCACCTAGCGTCAGGGCCACAATGGCATATTATATATCAAATCGAAGTCCCGGACGTTAGCTTTCCAACGCAACTAGAACCGCGTCATTTGGATCTCTGTAGCTCAAGTTATGGTCGTTTTAGTGCGAGAGGGTCAGGCTGACAGCTTTGCAGTTTCTCCAACTTCTTGTATTCCTTCTACTTTTGCATGCTTCCTTTCCATCCTCCAAACCATTCCTGCCCTATAATATCTGAAAACACTTAACACACATATCAAGACATCTAATGGTCATAAGAGAGGATTAATAATAAGCAAATATAAGATCAAAGAAGCATGTTTTCAATCATAGCACAAAATCAGGAAGGAAAATGTAAAACATGCGAATTGTATGAATAAGTGAGTAAAGAGTTGATAAAAACTACTCAATTGAGCATAAGATAAACCATAAAATAGTGGTTTATCAGACACCTGAAAAGGGACTCCAACGCTCAAGTAAGTGCAAGTGTGAGAGAGTTCAGGAGAAAAACTAGAGTGAATTACGTACCTACAACTTGAGTGAGTAATTCGTATATATTGGTGTTTGTTGAGGGTGGTTATGCGGATTTATTGGACTGGATGAGGCTTTCATCCGTTATGCGCTTCATTTTCGGAATTGAGGAGAGATTTGGGGAAAGTTCATGCGTTAGTTCAGTTCCAAGTTTGTTGTTGTTTGTTTTGCCTTACCCTAACGGATCATAGCCCCCAAGGTTGACCTGTTTCTTGATCCATGAACAGGTTAAGCTTCTACTCGTGGGTTATAACTCGGAACTAAATTACGCGAAAATTTTGGTTTCTTGTGCCGAACTATAACTCCGAGCCCCCAAGCTTAACTTGTTCATTTGTTTTGATTTGAATTTTCGCGCGGAATGCTTAGTAGGAGAGAGAGTTTTGGAAAAAATGAAACTGCATTTAATGCACTTTGGGTTGTGGAAAGGGTGTTGAAATCGGGCCGTTGATTGATTTTGATGTTTTGCACGTTGGATGGCTAGGGTTTGTTCTGGGAGATGTAACGCTTGTGGTAGGGGTGGTGGGCTAGCTGTTTGGTTTTTTGTTCTATCCATTTGCATGCGGTTTTTCTTTTTCCCTTCTCTCTTGTTCGTAGAAGATGAGTAAAGGTTAGTTGTGTTCTTCCCCCTTTTTTGGTTTGTTTCGTCTTGTTGTTCTGCTTTGTCTTCTCTTCTGTACTGTTGTTTGAGAATGGAGAAGGGGAAGAAGGTAGAAGTAGGATCAGTTGTGAAGACAGAGGTGAGACTTGTTGAAGACGTGTGGGTTTGGGACCCAGTTAATCCCTTTGCATGGGTTGCTGAATCGGTGAAGGGTTATGCTTCTGTGTTTGATGATGAACTTAGTGTTGCGCAATTAGGTTTTGTTTCTTCGTGGGTTAGAGGGGGTAGCGATGTGAAACTTAAGTTTCTCCCGTGTATCGCTGATGATCGTGTTTTCCATCGTGGAGAGGGGTTTGAGTTCTTTTTCGTTTATAGCTGCATTTTTGTGGACCTGGGCGTTAGATTTCCTTTTTCTGAGTTTGAGTGTGGTGTGTTGATGCAGTTGAAGTGTGCCCCATCACAGTTACATCCCAATTCGTGGGCGTTTGTTAGGGCTTTCGAGATTTTGATGAGTTGTTTGGAGGTTGAACCGTCGTTGGAAGTCTTCTTTGCGTTGTTTCAGTGTAAGGGGGTTAGGCGGGGATGTTGGTTGAATCTGGCTAGTGTTCCTGGTCGTGCCATTTTTAGTTTGTATAGGTCTTCATATAAAGGTTTCAAGTCAATGTTTTTGAAGGTAGGTGTTGTAGAAGGTGAGTATCCGTGGTTTGTTGATGAGTGTCTTTTGGAGAAGTTTCCTCTGTTCTGGGTACCGAGGCATAGGCAGATACTTGGTATGGACAATATGGAGTATAGGAATGAAATGCTCATGGAATTTTTGGTGAATCATATCTCGTCGTCAAGCTTGCTGTCTGTTGTTGAGCTTCTTGACTTAGAGGGTGATAGTGATGCCCTTGATGGATATATAGGTAACTGTTTTTGAATGTTTTGTGTGTTGTTTCTTGTTTATGAATGGTGATATGTCTTCCTTGTGTTTTGTAGTTGAGAAAGCGCCGAAAGTGACTTCGTCCAGTTTACGAGCTTACTTCTGAACGAAGAACGTCGAAAAGCAAGGTTCGACCGGTCAGGTTATGGCCGAGAAGGGTGGTGAGGTCAATCAGCCCTCCCCCAAGAAGGTTAACTTTAAAAGGAAGAGAGGGGGGATAAAGAAAGGTACAAATGTGGGTGAGGAGGAATTAGTGAGTGAGGTTAATCTGGATCAAGTGAAGAAGTTTACAGAGAACCAGAAGGTGTTGCATAGCTATAGGGGTGATGATGATTTGACATCCTTATGGAGCGAGCATTTTCCTTTCACTGTGATGGCGGACGATCATGTGCAGAATCCTTCTGACGTTAAGCTCATTCACGAAGTGGGTGAGGTTGGGGTTGCCCAGTATTTGCAGGTATATTGAATGGGCTTGTGTTTTGTGTTGTATTTGTTTTGCTGTTTTTATCTTTGTGTTTTTCTTCAGGTTATTGGAGCTCGCTTGATGTGTGTTGGTCGGACCGAGGAGTTAAAGCGCTCCAGGGCTATCTTTGATAAAGCTGCGATGGATCAACTTATGTATGAGAATGTGGAAAAGAGTGGTAAGCTTCGTGATGCATTAGATTTGGTGAATCGATTGGGGGAGAAGCTTAAGGATGCTGAGACGTCATTGAAGAAGTCTGGTGAGAAAAAGGCTGTTCTTGAAGCTAGGATCGTTGAGCTCGGGGTTGAAAAGAAACAAGCTGAGGATGATAAAGAAAATCATGGCCTTGAAATGTTCGTGGCTGGGTTTGATAGGGCCGTTGAGCAGGCGAAGTTCCTGATGCCGGGTGGCAATCTGTCGAGGATGGACCCTTGTAAGGTCGTTGTTGGGGATGAGCTGGTTGAAGATGATGACGATGTTGAGGGTCAGGGGGAGAATCCGACTTCCTAGAAAAAAAGACTTTGATTTTTATATGTTAGTTTTATGTATTAGGTCTGTGTTGCCTTTTGGAGGCCGATGTTGTCACTGTTTTTTTTTTTTGTGAATGTTTGATTGAAACTTGTTCCTCTTATTGAGGTTTGTTTTTTGTTATTTTGGTATATTTTGAGTAAGTGTGTGCCTACTATTTTGTATTGGTAGAGTTGTATAGAGTTTAGATGGATTGTGTTTGCTGATTTGATGGGTTGAGTTATGGATTTGTTGAGTAGTTATACTCACTTTTATCTTTTGTTATTTGATAAGTTTTGCTTGGACATCAAAGAGGTGTCGTTTGTCTTGTTGGAAATTTGATAAAGTAATGCAATAGAGATAGAGTCACAGTTCATAATATTATTTTGTTTGGAAAGTGCGGGATGGTGTGCCTCAATAAAACCTCCCCAGCAAAACCCTCCTTAGGGAAAAATCTGGTAGTAGGGAAAAGAGTGCATCACCGTGTCCGACTTATACATTAACTGAAATATAACTTTAAGGATGATATGTTCCATGTGTTTGGTAGGATAGTTCCATCGAGCTTTTGTATCTTGTAAGCCCCCTTGCCGACGACTTTGTATACTTTGAATGGTCCTTCCCAATTTGCACTTAATTTGCCATGTCCGTGCGGCTTTCGTATGTCTTCGACCTTTCTGAGTACGAGGTCGCCTTCTGAGAATGTCCTTGGTTTGATTTTCTTATTGTATTTTCGTGCTATAGCTCATTTTGTTGCTAGCTGTTGAAGTGTTGATTTGTTGTGGTCTTCTTCCATTAGGTCGAGCTCGGTCTTTCTTCTTTCTATGTTGTCATTTTCATTTGTACTTGTGGTTCTGTTGCTTTGTAGGGAGACTTCAATTGGTATCATAGCATCGCTCCCGTACACCAGTCTGAACGGTGTTTCTTTTGTTGATGATTGTTCAGTGGTGTTGTAGCTCCAAATTACTTCAGAGATGAGCTCGGTCCATTCTCCTTTTGAGTCTTCCAGTTTTTTCTTAAGGCCCTGCAAAATTACCTTATTGGCGGCCTCTGCTAGACCGTTAGTTTGTGGATGTTCAACTGAGGAAAATTGTTGAATTATTTTGAAGTTTTGTAAAAATTTTGTGAATCGTTGATCTATAAATTGTCTGCCATTATCAGTGATGATGAATTGAGGTATACCAAAGCAGCACAGTATGTTTTTCCATACAAAAGAAATCATTTTTTCAGAAGTAATTTTTGCTAATGGTATAGCCTCTATCCATTTGGTAAAATAATCTATAGCAACAATTAGGAGTTTGACCTGGCCCGGGGCTGGAGGAAATGGTCCGAGGATGTCCAATCACATTTGTTGAATGGCCAGCGTACCTCGGAAGTGTGTAATTGTTCGGCTGGGTTGTGGATGATTGGTGCACGGCGTTGGCATTGATCGCAGTGGTTTACTTTGTGCATGCAATCTTGCTTTATCGTCGGCCAATAGTAACCAGCTCTGAGGATTTTGGCGGCTAAGCTTCGGCCACCTATGTGGGTGCCACAGACTCCGTCGTGGACCTCATCCATGGCCAATTTTGCGTCGGTTATACTTAAGCATCGAATGAGGGGTCTTGTGAATCCCCTCTTGTATAGTTCGATCCCTAGTATGGTATAGAAGCTCGCCTGTCTTTTAAATTTTTTTGTGTCTTGAATGTTGTGAGGTATGAGTCCTATTTTCAGGTAATTTATTATTGGTGATCCCCAGTCATTTTCCTGCAAAACACTTGCAACTGTTGTTAGCGTAACACTGGGCTCATCCAGTGTTAGTTGTGATAGTATGGGGTTGTTGTGTTGACTTCTTGTTGTTGCCAATTTGGAGAGGAGATCTGCTCTATTGTTTTGTTCCCTTGGTATATGGAGGATACTGAATCTATCGAAATTTCTTATAAGGTTGTTAACCATTGCATTGTATTTTTCAAGGAGGGGATCTTTTACCTGAAAGTTGCCTGTTACCTATTGTACCACCAAGAGGGAGTCGCATCTGACGTTTATTTGTGTTATTCCCATGGTTTGTGCTAGGCGTAGTCCTGCTATTAAAGCTTCATATTCTGCCTGGTTGTTACTTGCGTGGAAGGTAAATTGTAGTGACTGTTTAAGTTGTATTCCTTGATCGCTTTTGAGGAGTATCCCTGCTCCGGAGCCTTTGCTGTTTGAGGCCCCGTCAACGTATAGCGTCCATGGGTTTTCTTTAGGAGCTTGGACTTCTTGTGTCAATTCGGCGACAAAATCAGCTAATGTTTGTGATTTGATGGTGCCTCTGGATTGGTACTGGATGGCGTATTCCGATAGTTCGATGGACCACTTGATTAGCCGTCCTGCCAGTTCGGGCTTTGTCAGTATCTGCCTTAAGGGTTGACTATGATAGTATGGCTTTGGAAGTAGTGCCGTAGCCATCTGGCCGTCATGACAAGAGCTAGGGCTAATTTCTCTAGCTTTGGATAACGGGACTCGACGCCTTGAAGTGATTTACTGACGAAGTACACCGGGTGTTGTTGTTTGTCTGTCTCTGTTATTAATACGGAACTGATAGCATGGTTAGTGATTGATAAATACAAATATAATGGTTTACCTGTTTCTGGTGTTCGGAGGATTGGAGGGGTTGAAAGTAGGGTTTTGAGTTCTGTGAAGGCTATTTCACACTCTTCAAACCAGTGGAACTTTTCTTGTTTTTTCAACTTTCTGAAAAAGTGATGCGACCGTTGCGCTATACAGGGTAGGAACCTCGCCAGTGCTGCAAGTCGGCCGGTTAGTTGTTGTACTTCCTTGATTGTCCTCGGACTTCGCATATTGAGGATGGCATGACATTTTTCAGGGTTTGCCTCGATTCCTCGGCATGTGAGCATGAAGCCGAGGAATTTCCCGCTTTGTACCCCAAAAGCGCATTTTTTCGGGTTTAGTTTCATATTATATCTTCGGAGTAGCTGGAATATCTCTGTTAAGTCCTCGGAATGGTTTGATATTTGTGTTGATTTTGCCACCATATAGTCAACATAGACTTCTATGTTTCGTCCGATTTGTTTTGAGAAGATCTTATCCATGAGGCGTTGATAGGTGGCGCCTGCATTTTTGAGTCCGAATGGCATAACTTTGTAGCAAAAGTTGCCGTTGTCAGTGATAAAAGCAGTCTTATCTTGGTCTCTTTTGTGCATTACGATTTGGTTGTAACCAGAGTAGGCGTCCATGAAGCTTAAGCACTGGAAACCAGAGGAGTTGTCAACGAGTTTGTCGATGCACGGGAGGGGGTATGCGTCCTTTGGGCAGGCTTTGCTGAGGTCCATATAGTCGACGCACATCCTCCATTTGCCATTATTTTTCTTTACCATCACCACGTTGGCCAACCATGTGGAGTACTGGAGTTCATTGATAAATCCAGCGGTTAGTAACTTCTGGGTTTCCTCCAAGGAGGCTGTCCTTTAATCAGTTCCTAAGTGTCTCTTCTTCTGGGCTATAGGCCGGATTGACGGGTTGATCGCCAGTTTGTGGCAGATAACATTTGGGTCTATGCCAGGCATATCTGCTGGAGTCCAAGCGAATAGGTCGACATTTCGTCTTAAGAGCTCCACCAGTTAGGCTCGTTCCGCTTCCTTTAGTGTGTTTCCGAGGTATGTGTATCTATCCTCGTTGTTTGTCAATTGTACTTTGGTGAGGTCGTCAAGCGGCATTGGTCGTTCTTGGTTGTTGGTTCTTGGGTCCAGGTCTGTCAAAGGAGGTAGCTGATCTGAGTTGTATACTGCTTGGACGTATTGCTGGTGAAGATGTTTCGGTTGTTCGTTTTTTAGACTGGCGTTATAGCACTGTCTGGCCTCCTTTTGGTCTCCATGGATTGTCACCACTTTGTTGTCCTGCAAAAGAAACTTGACACACAAATGTACAGTGGAAACAACAGCGTTGAATGCTTCAACGATGGTCTGCCCAGAATGATGTTATAGGGACTTTTGCAATCAACCACCAAATATTGTATTTCTAAAGTTCTGCTGTTGGGGTAATCCCCAAAAGTAGTTTGTAACCAAATGTAACCTCGGATAGAGACTTGCTCACCTGAGAAATCTACCAATTCTCTGGATGACGGTTGTAGGAGTTTGTCGCTCAGGTTCATTTTTTGGAACGTTGAGTGGAACAATACGTCGGTGCTGCTCCCTGGGTCCATGAGGATCTTTTTCACCAGGGGCTCTCCGGCTTGTGCGGTGATGACTACGGGGTCGTCTAGATTTCGGTCAGCGGCCTTATAGTCCTCGGGGCTGAATGATATTCCTGGTTTGTCCGTATTGGTCGGCCGAGGTATTGTTGATTCTGTCATAGTCATCATAGCTCGGTATGACCTCTTTCTTGCCGAGTTCGTGCATCCTCCACCTGCAAAGCCACCAGAAATACAGTTTATTATTCGGCGAGGTAGATTGTTGTTATTGACTACCTTTCTTTCCTTGTCTCGGGGGTTGTCGATTGTTTTTTGTTGGTGGCCGAGGTCTTCAGTGTTTTTTCTCCGACTTCGTGTGTCGATGTACTTGTCCAGCAGTCCCTGGCGTGCTAGTTTTTTGAGGACATCCTTCGCTATCACGCAGTCGTCTGTTGTGTGGCCGTACTTTTGATGGAAAGCACAATACTTGGATTTGTCCACGTGCCTTTGGTCCTGGTAGGTACCGGCTCTGCTTGGGGGTTCGATGAGTTTGGAGTGCAGTATATCTTTTACTATGTCCTATCTTTTTGTGTTAAAGGGAGTGTATGTGTCGAATTTAGGTGTTAGCCTAAACGTCCTTTGGTCTGTCCTGCTGGCTGGATGCTTGCTTTGTCTGTCTTCCTCTTTGTTCGGGGTGGATTTTTCTGCCCTCCAAAGTGCTCGGAGCTCCTCTACCTCGATTTGAGTTGTTGCTTTTTCTCGAAATTCGGCCAGGGTTTTGGGTTTCGCTATGACAATGGACTCTTAAAATTTTTCGGGTCGGAGGCCAGTTTTCAGTGTGTGGAGATGAACTTCGGGGTTCAGGTTGGGTATCTCGTTGGTCGCTTATGCAAATCTGGTCATGTAATCTTTTAGGCTTTCATTTGGTCCCTTTTTGATTGTACTCAGATAATCTGAGTTGTGGACATAGATTTTTGAGGCAGCGAAGTGGTTGACGAATTGGTCAGCTAACTCGTCGAAATTTGAAATAGAACCTTCGGGTAAGTTGGAGAACCAGATGAGCGCGGCCCCGTCTAAGAAGGTTAGAAAGGTTCGGCATAGGATGGAGTCGGACTCTTTATTCATGAACATCATGGTGTAAAATTTAGTGACATGGACATTTGGGTCTCCTATTCCTTGGTAGGGTTTCAAGGTTGAAGGTAAGGTGAGGTTTTCGAGCATTTTGATGTTCATAACTTGTTTTGTGAAGGGGTTGGTCCTCTTGACTACTGTCTTTGTTGTTTTGGGGGTGGTTTGCTTGGTTTTTGAGGAATGCTCATCATTGTCCTCTTTTTGTTTGGCGCTTTTGTGTTCGCCCTTTGTGCGATCGCACTCCATCTGTCGCAGGAGTTCGGCCATCCTTTGGTTCTCGGCTCTGAGGGCCTCATTGATTGCTAATATCTCTGGTTGGTTGATGTCGGAGGGAGCATGGCTTTGCTCGTCCGCCATTATTTATGTCCTGCAAAAAAGAGGAGATAAAAAATATACAGAGCAAAAGAAAAATGGGGTTAAGTAAACTGGGCCCCACGGTGGGCGCCAAATGTTCCTGTGTGGAGAGTCGATTCCGAGGTATAGCACGTCCTGGTAATACGCATATTGGCTTCCCTTGGAGTGATGAGGATGGAACGTCGTCTTCCTCTGGAGGGGCGGCATTGGACACCTGAAAAGGGACTCCAACACTCAAGTAAGTGCGAGTGTGAGAGAGTTCAGGAGAAAAACTAGAGTGAATTACGTACCTACAACTTGAGTGAGTAATTCGTATATATTGGTGTTTGTTGAGGGTGGTTATGCGGATTTATTAGACTGGATGAGGCTTTCATCCGTTATGCGCTTCATTTTCGGAATTGAGGAGAGATTTGGGGAAAGTTCATGCGTTAGTTCAGTTCCGAGTTTGTTGTTGTTTGTTTTGCCTTACCCTAACGGATCAATGGGCATTCCAAAGTTCGAGTCTTTTCTTCTTCGTCGTCGTTTCAATGTCTATTTCTTACAGTTTCATCATCTGGGGTAGCATCAAATAATCGAATTGTTGATAAAAGAATCGTGGTATTTCGAGCTTTTTCAGTTTTTTCTTTTGTTTCTTTTGATCATCTTGATATGTTAGCTTTTGTTTTAGCTCGAGAATTTGAATTCGGCTTGGAAATTGGCACTGTTATGTTTTGTTCTGCTTGTCTCTCTCTTTCTCTTTTTTGCGGTGATTTTTTGTTTGTATTGAATTTGTGAATTGCATTTATCATCTTCATGCAAAATTTTTAGACGTTCGGTGTTTTTTCATTCATATCTTAGATACACTCTTATGGCTGCACCTCTTTATTTTATTTTTCATTCTATTATTCACATTTATAATTAAAGTTAATAATCAAATTAGTCCTGAAAAAGTCACAAAAAAAATCCTGAAATACGGAATATTTTTTAAATTTGTTTTTTAAAAAAATTTCAATTAAATTAATCTTTTAAAAATTACGAATTAGTTATATTTATTTTTCAGTAATTTTATTAACAATTTTTGTCAATAATTAATGATATAAAACGTTAATTGATAATATACATAATGCTTGACATGTCTAACTAAATATATTCATAAAATTTATTAATTTAGTCTATTTTTCTTAATTACATAAACTATATTATAACATAACAACTAAATTAATAAATTTTTATAATTATATTTGATCAGCATCTAATTAGACATATTAAATATTATATATACTATTAGTTAATATTTTACATTATCAATCATTATTTCAAAATTATTAATAGATTCAATTAATTCATAATTTTAAAAAAAATAATTTAATTAAAAAAATCTTTTAACAATAAATTTAAAAGATAATCTATTTTTCAAGAATTAACTTCACTATTAACTCTTTATAATTATCATCTTTTTCCTATAGTTTTCCTTGTTGTTTATATCAAACAGGCCCAGTGGCCCAGACCCACAACATCAACGACGAAAAGCAACGATCCAGAGACCGCGTAGCCAATCTAGCTTCCAGCCTCCGCCCTTCCCGTCGCGAGCTCCGCCACCAATCGCCACCACAACCAAATCCTCGGCCCCCCTAGCCACCTCCATCAAAGTCATCTC
>NC_029778.3:3602907-3658117 GCF_000817695.3 Arachis duranensis
ATAATCCATGGGGAAAAACGAATTTCTTACACCGAAGGCGATCGCGAATCGAATCAAGGCAAAAGGGCTGCAGAAGCTTAGGTGGTACTGCCAGATGTGCCAGAAGCAATGCCGAGACGAGAATGGGTTCAAATGCCACTGCATGAGTGAAAGCCACCAGCGCCAGATGCAGATTTTTGGCCAAAACCCCCATCGGATTATCGAGGGTTATTCCGAGGAGTTTGAGACATCTTTTCTTGAGCACATGAAGCGCAGCCATCGGTTCAGCCGCATTGCTGCCACCGTGGTTTATAATGAGTACATCAATGACAGGCATCATGTTCATATGAACTCCACTCAGTGGGCAACTCTTACAGAGTTTGTCAAGTACTTGGGTCGAACGGGGAAGTGTAAGGTCGAGGAAACACCTAAGGGTTGGTTCATTACGTATATAGATAGAGATTCTGAGACCCTTTTCAAGGAGAGGTTGAAGAATAAGAGGATCAAGGCAGATATGGTGGAGGAAGAGAAGCAAGAGAAGGAGATTATGAAACAGATCGAAAAAGCTGAGCAATTGATGCAACGGTCAGATACCACTGAGGCTGATCAGGCTTCAAGGGTCGAGGCTCCAAAGGAACTAAATGTGGAAGATGGAGTTAAGATAGGATTTTCTCTTGGCGCATCGGCTAAGCCTGTGATCAAAGAGAAACACGAGTCATCGAAGAAGGTTGTGTTTGATGAGGATGAGGAAGATAAATACAAGGAAAGGAATCCAGGAAATAGTTTGAAGAGAAAAGAGAGTGGAGGTGGAGGAAAGTCAACCTTGGAAGAATTGATTAGGGAAGAGGAGAAGAAAAAGGAGAAAATCAACAGGAAGGACTATTGGTTGCATGAGGGAATCATTGTTAAGGTTATGAGCAAGGCCTTGGCAGAGAAGGGGTACTACAAGCAAAAGGGTGTGGTGAGAAAGGTGATTGACAAATATGTTGGGGAAATTGAAATGCTTGAAAGCAAGCATGTGCTGAGAGTCGATCAGGAAGAGCTTGAAACTGTGATTCCACAAGTTGGGGGCCGTGTAAAAATTGTCAATGGTGCATATCGTGGATCAACTGCGAAACTTTTGGGGGTGGATACGGATCATTTTTGCGCAAAGGTGCAGATAGAGAAAGGTGCCTATGATGGCAGGGTACTCAAAGCGGTGGAATATGAGGACATTTGTAAAATAGCACAATGAGTTTGATGAGAATAATAACCAAGTGATTCTGTGTTAAGTTGGTTGAATAACATTGTTTGTTCTTATGTATCCGTTTGTAGTTTATCAGTTTTATTCGTATGAGATCAATCATGACGATAATCTTCCCTGTTATAAGATTGAATGCGTGCTTGATTGGCAATGGAGAATCTTTTTACTTTCCGGTAGTAAGAAAATTGCGGGGAGATGGTGATTGTAAGCTCCAAACTACAATGTTATACGCGCAATTAATGAACTTCTTAACTTTAGAACGTAATGGTTCAATGTTCATAAGGTTGAGGTGTTGGTCTTCTGCTTACATGTATATACATTCGATTATTCTTATATATCAGTTGCACATATGAAGAAAAAGGTTATGATTATGAATTTCTTCTGCTTCATTTTATTAAGATATAAACTGTAGAATCTGAGAATTTCTTACTCAAAATTAAAAGGTTTATTTTGGTGTCCAAACTACACTTTTTCATGCATAGTTTATTGAATTTCATGAGCTGATTAAGATAAATCTTCACGCCAATTTGTATATACCATGTAGTATGGAACAGGACGACTTAGAGAAGCGATGACGCCACTCAGTTATTTTCAGAATCTATACTTCCCCTTTTACAAGATTGAACATGACTCAATTAGATGAATCATCAGGTAAGAATAAACAAAATCAGAGTTATATTTATTACATAAGAACAAAAAATAGTAACATGTAACTCGATACATTAAAACAAAAATAAACCTTTGATCTACTACACCCTGCTGCCTTAATCTACAAAATATATCTTGACAACTCAAGTCAAGAATACCAAAATTAGTTCTACCGATGAAACACTAACAGAATACAAGATATTCAATTACAAAATTTTAAAATGGAAGTGATGAATGATTGGGCTTAAATGTTGATCATTGCCGGGCGATTTGTTTCCTCCGGTCTGACAAACTTGGAAAGCACCTTCACATCACAAATCCAATGGAAGCATCAAGAGGTAACTGCTGAAAACATGACATGAAGTCGGTCAGCAGGCGAGTCGTAGGAGCTACACAAATATAGCAATTGAGAGCTCTTATATGCACTACTTAGTAGTTAGTACACACTTCTCTTATATACCTATTAGAAGTGATTGATAAAAAGTGAGAGAAGATAAAAAATTTGTCTTTTATATCATAAACGAAAGGTGTACAAGAAAGGTGCACAATAAAAGTGGTACAATTCTCCATTGACAAAGTATTAATGAGTGCCATATAGCAGTAGTAGTTGATAACATCAACATTCAAGCCCTGAGATGGCCAAGACAAGCACTAATGATCTTATGATTAAAAACGGAAAGTCAATTTATATATATCTGTAGATAAATAAGTTATTATAGCTTCATGCATCACTTAACAACAGTCCAACTGAGGGACTTACTTTGAAGATGTTGCTATGAAGTTTCAGATATCCTGCTCATCCATCTCCTCAAGAATAACATATTTGCCAGCAGAATCTGTTGTGTGAAGTACTGCCACCTCGCCCTCACTAAAATGGCCCTTCTGAAGCTTCAGATATCTAAAATAGAAAAATAGATCGAAAAAACATATAAATAAGCATAATAAAATTAAAGGAAAAAGAGTTTTGGAAGACAAGTTTGTTGATGACTTACTTGTACCAGTTGAATAAACTGACACCAAACAGAATAGTGCAGAGACCGAGTCCTTTCACCCATGTAAATTTATCATGAAAGTACAATACCGCAACCTATACATAAACAGCATATAATCAGAAAGTGCAAGTAAATCTACAATCAGCAACTGCAACACTAAGAAACCGCTATCCTATTCGAACATAACATGCAACAGTTATAAAAAAATATAGTACTAAATTAATTCATATACTGAAGCAATGTAATCTTGACAGAATGATACCGAACGGATCTGGTAATAAACATACAAGATTAAGAGAGACCACTGGATATTCATATCAAAAGATAAGAACAATATCGAAACGTAGTTCATACCAATATGGTGACGGCCTCCTTGACTACCCCTGCTATTGTGACTGTGACTGCACTGGTTACTGAGACCAAAAAATATTCGGTTAACACCTGGAACAAGAAAAAATATCATATAGTTGCCTGTTGAGACTGTAAGTTTTAAGCAGAAGAGAAAGAAAAGAGAAGAAGAAGGATTATTAAACAATATGGACGTATTATTCTGATAGAACATGATGTGTTTACGAGAGAGGAATACTATCTCTGTTTATAACGAAGTGAAATCCTAATCCTAGTTAAGTAAGGATTAAGGAAATGATCATGAAATAAGTAGATATCTCAGGTAATCCTAGGAGATATGATTTGATATGCTGAAATATGATAGAGACATTACAAGATATTCTCCTTATTTCTAACAAAGCGTATCTCAAAAAAGTCAATAAGAAGCTAGTTGTGTTAGATCAGAGCACAAATGAATCTTGAAGGGAATACCATTACCATGAAAAAGGCAAGAATGCCCCCCAAAATCATCAGGAAGAAACTTTGAGTAATATGCCTTGAATCATCAAAGTATTTGTTGTTATGGAGTTCATGCCATGGATCTAATGCAAGAGAGAGAAGTGCAGTTGCCACTGCCATTACTGGTGCTACATAGCTCATAAGCGTAAGTGGATCTTTTAGACCTGAAACATTTGAAAATGCACATAAAGGCTTTGCTAGAGACTATAATAGAACTTATAAAATTTGTATTAGTGAAGTAAGGGATAAAGGACACTACTTACATCTAAGATTCTAACATCGAAAATATCTTTTGATTTATCTCATGAAGTTATCCTTGCCATTACCTATCTCCTAGATATCAATCCTGGTTGAGATTTTAAGCCTATTCATTAAGGTCTATATATATTTGCCTTCATCTCCTAAATATACTAAGGAGTATGGAGGATTTAGTTCAACATATGAAATGAATAAATAATGGAGAGAGTAGTGACCTATGTAAACTAATTTATTGCTATTTACAACTACAAATGGTGTACAATGATCTCTTAAACATCTGCTTTAGTTTTCTAGCAATCATATGATCTCTCATGCTTAGGAATATTTATGATATCTTAGGTATAAAGTACACATCTACCCTTTTTTTAAAGTACATCTGCATTTTCAGTAAAGGCACAAAGATTCTACTATCAATTTATACAGGAACAAAAAAAAAAGGCACTAAGTTATATTAAATTTAAGGGTTGATTGACTGAAACCAACAAGAAATAAATAAGCAAAAGATTATTTTAACTAATAAAGTTTATCAAATATATTTTAAAAAATCTATTATGAATGAAGATGTGCCTAATGATTCATGTGGAGTTATACAGGGAACTTACCATAGGTTTCTTTCTTCAATTTGGTTTTTGTGTCAACATGCACAAGAAGAATGAAAATTAGGTTCCACGGCAACAAAACAAGGTAAGAATACTAGTTACTAAGGGCACAAAGAAAAATAATGAAACTTTAATGTGGTTCTGCAAGTGCTCACTTGTATTTTATACATACAGACTTTTTAAGCAAAAGAAAAAAAATGCAAATATCATACCTGCAAAAGGATCTGGGTCATACACCAGCGGAACCCAGACATAACAGCAGCAAGCATAACAAGTATAAACCCCCATAACTGAAATTCTGTCTCCTTTGCAACTGCAGTGCACAGAAATAAGATGGGTATGTGTGTGAATTCTCAATGTGGTATGTTTTCCTAATGCTTGAAAAGTTCGCTGGGCAAGCTCCAATTGAAAATTTAAAGTCAAGAAACTTGTAATCGTGATACTATATAGAACTGAGAAACATTCACCATGACGGTAAAAAAGAATCAAAGCCCAATATTAGTTGAAATATTTAACTGGTTCACTGTTCAATAGTTTGCTAAACAATGTTGAGGTATTAACTGGAAAAACCAAAATTCAGAATGGACTAGGAACTTCCAAGAGCACACAAAGACATAGGGGGCCATTATAAATTCTGATAAACATTCCAAAATATCATGGAAAAGCAAATTAAGTAAATTAACAATGTAAGATCAACTCCTCTCCAGAAGCTATTTCACATAAAATATTACAATGTTTCAAGAAATCGCATATTCAACATGGAACAATATGATGGAACCATGGAACTATTAATAATTAGCATCCATATTCAGCTAATCTTTGTTAATGCCAGTTGGAAGCTATATTGCGTCAGATGTTCTGATTTTGAAAGTGCAAATAAATGCAAATTAAAACGAGAAGCTCTTAGACTGAACATGCCTGTTAGTAATATGCCGACAGAGATGACTACGATGATGCCAGATAGTTTATAGCTTGGTGCCTCCAACCTTCCAACAAATATTTGACAATTCAATGGCAAAAACATGAATTGAAACGACTGACTTGTTTATATTTGAATACGCACACAGATGACATATGAGGAAAAGAGAAAATTACCGGAATGCAAAAGCAAACAGAAGGAGAAAAATTGGAGCCCCAGACTTACACTGCCAGTGGAAAGGACAATGAAGTTAGGGAAGAAGAATAATATCTTCTACAAAATAGAGGGCGATGTAGTGAAATGAGATGTGACATTACAAAAGAATTTAAACAAATATTTCCCTCAGGTTACATAGAGAAGAACAGAAATATCACCTACCATTGTAGCAAACGTGACAGAGATGGAAATTAAAGATGCATTGCTCAGGTTAACATCCAATGCTGTTCCAAGAGCAGTCGGCACAACTGTGAAAGGCAAAGTCCATCTGTGGCATTAGTTGATAGAAAAGTTAATATAACGAGTGATGAGATTTTTGCATGAAAAACAGCTTCACTGTAAAGAAATGACACAAGATTTTTTAAATTTAAAAAAAAGGAAAAGAAGGAAGGGGGAAGAACTACAACAAAGAGCAATGAACTACAACAGTCAATTACACAAACTTAATGACCAAAAATTAAAAAAAAAAGTATCTAGAAGTTTTAATATGGAATACCCAATCAGCATAACCAAGTGAGCAGATAACAATAGCGATAATGAGATAGCAGAGTTCAAAGGCTACCTTTCAAAAAGTAATCCCTCCAAGACATGACAACACCAGTTTGAAATTTATGAGACCAGCACCAGGTAATAATCCTTGATAGGACACCTTGCATTATGAAGTGGAAAGTATTCATCATATAAGGAGCCGGGAACTTCCCCATATCAGCTCCTAATAGAGTTTTATTGTACCTGTTCAAATTAGTAGAAAAACAAGAAAATGCGAATCGTAAATAACCTTACATAGTGTATCTATGCATGTGATGACCACTTGTATCAAGAAGAAACTTACAGGGTCAAACAGAGACTGAATGTGTACCAAATAAGAATGAAAAAAAAGGTCTTTAAAATATATCCCACAGAAATAGGATTGCGGGAGCTTTTCGCCAAAGATCCATGATCTTCCAAGGACATGGAGGAGTCAACATGAGTCAGTCCCCCTGTAGGCCTGTTCTCAATATCAAAAGGCACATGCTTCTCAGATCCATTTACTCTCCGATGAATTGAATCTTCATCCATGTTACTAGCACCATACAAAATGCTATGCTGAAACTTTAGGTGAAACAGTCTCTCCCTTTCTAAAGGTCCTCTTGGTAGCTCCTGATGAAACAATAATTCAAAACCAGGGTCTTCGTCCACAAGATCATTCCTTGCATTTCCTAATTCCCGATTCAAATGGACTTCTTCGTCCGCATCACACCAGCTTGAAAATGAAGGCTCTCTGCCAAAGACAGAACCTACTCTTCCACTGTTGCCACCAGTGATCCTAGCAAACTTGCCCTTGTCAGAATCCAATTCACTCTGTACCATTTCCTTCTGTATGTCGAATTATTGCCATTTATATACTCCACAACAAATCCAGCATACTCTTTGACCAAAACCAACTACTTAACCTCACTTGGGTGCATAACAAAGCCAGGGCATAAGCTGCCTTCTAGCACAGGACCTGGTTTCATAATCAAATTCATCAAATTACGCCTGCATGATGGACTTAAAATCATTGATCAGTAATCAAAGAATAAACAAATTAAACATTGATTGTCATTACATCTTAGAACAATAAGCCAAGATATTTTTAAAAACCAAAAGAAACAATTGCTCCTTGACAGCCACCACCATTTTGCAGTTAGATTAAGCTGAATGTTCATAGAAGACAGGTACATCTTCCCTATTCATCTAAATGAAGCAATAATGATATAAACATTGATTGCTTAGAAACTACTAGGAAAGATCAATTCTTCAAATTTTTTATTGAAATTAGTTTATGCTAACTATGCAATGTTAGACAATGCAATGAAAATAACAATAACAAAACACGGAATGTGTGTGTCAGAGAGAAAGAGAAGCTAAATACAAATTATGGTGGTTATTTTCTTCAATCATTGGGACCATTATGTATTCGTCTTGAAAACAAAGATACAAGGACCCATTGGAGCTAAAGCTAGCTCGCACGCGACCAATATGATAAAAATGCAAACTTTGGGATCAAAAACATTTTTTTTTATTTATATTTTTTGTTTGTATATAGAAATCATCATCCATCCCAATTCCATAACAATAAGAAAAGACCCACGATGAATTAGTTATTGAAATGAACATTTGGCGGGGAACAAAGAATGAAACTGACCTAAGGAAGATTGAGAGAGAGAGAGAGAGATCCAATCTGGTTCGGTGCGATCAAGCTTTTTTGTGTGTGGAAAAAATCGGTCTTTGAGATGGAATTGGATTGAATGTCGTTATTGTTTGTTGAAGACGGCACCTCAAATCATATGAACGTCAAATTCGTTGTTCATATTTGTGAATTCTGATTTTTGCATTCTGCAGCTAAAGCTTAATGCTTTCAGCTTTGAACAATGTCAAGATAACTCTACTTTGCATTTTTAGTTACATTATATTGTAAAGATTATGTTGTAATTAAATGGTACATTTTGCAATATGCAAATATTCCCTTTTTATATATTTAGTAATTTCATTTGTTTAATTGTAGAATTGTTAATAAGAGACAGTATTTATATTTTTTTTATAGTTATAGAATTTATACTTTAAAAGATATATAAAAGAACATCACTATCAATATTCACATAGTTGATTTACAAATGTACCAAAAAAAAATACTGTAAAAGTTTAACATATTTTTTTTAAAGTTATTTCTATAGTGCTTATTATTTAGGATTGAATTTTTACCGAATTGTTTTTATAATCTATTAATTTTTAAAAATAAAGAAAAAATAGGTCTTTCTGATTCGCAAATATTTAAATTTTTTAAAATTTGAAAATATATTTAAGTTCTTGATCCTTTTAAAATCTAGACATATTGATTTTTCATATTTATTTGGGTCTGATCAAACGGGACTCCTGTTGTACTAACCTAGTTGATATGAATGTATACGTGAGAGTTTTTAAAATTGGATAAATTAGACTTAGGGATCAATATGTCTAGATTTTGAAAAACTCAGAAACTTAAATGTATTTTTAAATTCTTAGAGACTTAAATGTGTGCAGACCAAAAAATTAAGAATCAACTTATCATTTTCTCTTAATTTTTTTATATTTTTTAATTAAATATTAACTATCTAACTTATTTTTTATAATTAAACACTATACTTTTAGACATTATAACAAATATTTAAAAGAAAAAAGTGTGCACTATCAATATCAAGAGTACATGACAATTTTTCCTATTATACTTTTCAATTTTTATTTTTCATTTTTGATTCATTGGATAATTTGGAGAAAATGTTCACCCAAGAATGCCCCTATCAAAGACAAAAATGGAGGCAATAGAAGCAAGTGGGGTGACATGTGAGTATGTGACTAATTTGAAGCAGCAATATTCTATTCTACTAAAGTTGATAATTTAGGTTAGTAGTGAGGACCATGTGGCATCTTTAACTCTTTACACCTTCAAGTTTCAAAGATATTTAGATTCAATGGGCCCCACATGTTCCTTTGCTCAACTAAAAAATCTTCCACAGTGCTCAATGATTGGCTTCTCACTGCTTATAATCTTATTCATCTTCAGATCCACACAGTGTCACACACTTCATCATATTCATCTTCATCTTGGTTTAGTGCAAAAAAAATATGGAGAGTGAATTGGTGAGGCGCAGAGTTAACTTGATTGCTTCCCATTTTGCATCAACTGATGACATCTCAGCTACTCATGTTCTCCCTATGGTAATTAATTTATCAATTATTTTTTTTTATTGAAGAAATTGTTTGAATTGATCAATTGAAATTATGGATTTCTATTGACATGCTTGACAAGTTGATACTAAGTGGGGAGCAAGAATAGTGAACTTGTGTTCCTCAATGAGGTCATATGATTAGAATCTTAGGATCATGTTTATCATGAGAGAATCTAACTAACTGAATATGATTTGGGTATCTTATGTAAAGTAAATTCTCTTTTGTTTCATTTTTGGATTCTCTCTAAAGGGAGATAGAGAAAATTTATTCTTTGAATCAATTGATGAGATTCACACATAGCATAGTAAATTGATATAAGGTTGGATAATGTTTTCCTTTTTTGGTTTTAAGATTGGATGAATTGATATAATTGTGCATCTAGCTTTTCATAAATTCTTTGTGACTCTGCATAATTGCATATCTGCATTCATAGGTGGTAGTAATTGTTGAAAACTTGAAATCCAAGATGTGAAAAGTTCCTAAGCTTAGCATAGAGTTCTAGCAACTTTCAACTATATAAAACCAAAGAATTTTTTCTCCTCTTGTCTAAGACATATTTAAAAGGATTTAACATCAGATCTATGTGTTTCATAAAGACAAGGAATTAAATTAGTTCTATACTAAGATACTAATTCAGAATTTCCATGTGCTTCTGTTTTCTAGCATTTTTTGTATGATGTCTTATATAATAATCTTTACCCTTTTCATCATTAGTATTTGTATGCAACTTGTTTTGTTAATTCATTTTCATTCCCTTTTTCATCAGAACTGCAGTGGTAGTTTGAACTCTGTGCTCCGGCGATGCGATAACAAGGTGTATTTCGCGCGCCAATCATCTGAATCTTATGGTTATTTCATGAGGCAGATTTCAGCTGAAGAGGTAATAACAACAAATTTCTTATTGCCTGAAATACTCCTTCTATGTGATTCTTTTTCAGAAGAAGAAACTTAGTAGCATAATTAATATGAAAAATTTTGCAGGGTGCTCCAACTCCTAAAACTTTTGGTTCTGCATCTGATCAGAGTCCTGCTAACACAAGAGCACCATGTTTTGCTAGACCCGAAAGTACACCTTGTTTTGCCAGACCCGGAAGAGCACCGTGTTTTGCTAGACCGGCGAGAACTGAATCGGATTACTTAAGTTCAGTCGTTCAACCATTGGCTCCAGTGCAGGGTGGTGAATTTAGTACACTTGAACCTCCTTCATTTTCTAGGCCAAGAAAACCGCTACCGCGAGTAGACCAACTACATTCTGAAATTAATGGTTAGTATGTTAGAGATTTGAACCCAAAAGTTATTAAAATGGAAGCATGTTACATTTATAAAAATTTTTCTTAGCAGGAACTGAGTGGTCTCCGAGGATGGATGTCGCGGAATCAAAAGGAAAATATGTTATCACAGTTGAAGTTCCAGGAGTTAGGATCAATGACATAAGAGTGGAGGTTGATGATCAAAAGTAAGTAACCATTTCTGTTATAATCTTCTCAACTGAAGGAAAGGGTAAAGCTTAATAAAATGTTGCATAATCTTTTTACTCAAGTCACTATTGAAGTCTCATATGTGATCCAATTTATGCATACGCATCGAAAAGTAAGTCTTATCTGACTAGATGGAATCGACTACATTGATCAAATCAAATTATGTTAATGTATGTGTTCAAACCATTTCTTATGATATATGTTTCATAAAAAGTTGTGAAAGAAAGAATGGTAGGTAGAAAATCAAAATGTTTAACAATAATTAACATTCTTGGTTATGAATTGTGTTAAGTTTTTGACCTACTATGTGAACTGTGTGGCAGGTTATCTGTCAAAGGTAGACGCTCTACTAGCTACTTGACAATTGCAGGGTCTCCGAATGCCTCGTTTTCTTCGTATCACAAGCGCGAGATACTATATGGACCATGCGAGGCGGTCTGGCCACTCCCTTCCGGCGTGAACAAGGATCATATATCAGCTGAATTCCAGTGAGTGAAACCTTATAGTGTTATTTAACTTGTTATTTGTTGACTATTTAAGATTCATAACTCTTGAAACTAGCCACTGATGCATAGTTCATTACAGAGTTAATAGTATTCTAAAATCAAATTTTCAATTTCAGCTAGAAAACTAAGTACAATCATGATTCATAAAGACTCAATATCTCACAATCACATAAGTACATTTGAACTTACAAAAGAAGTGTTAGTGTTTGATTGAATCTATGTTAACATTCTTCATCAATAGTAGACACATGTGAATTGAAGCTGATATTTCTAATCTTGTTTTCTTTGTTTCTGAAATTTCAGGGATGGATTTCTTCAGATAATAATTCCTAAGATTTGAATGAGCAATAATGTTGATTGCAGCCAAAACATATTTTGGAGCATTTGTTTGGTTATGATCATATCATATCATATCATAAATAGATCATAAGATAGGCTATGTTGTGCTTTAGAAATGCTTTTATTTCTTCTGTACCAGTTATGTCTGTCTATGTCTTATTTTATATGCCACTAAACAAAAGAATTTGGCTGAACCTTAGTATATACATATTTATGGCTTAATTTTGATTGATCAAGATATTATTGCTGATCTTATTTTACATTGTATGTTGATTTATTTGAAGATTTATTACAGGATATGATGAATGCTTAAAAACCAAAGTTAAAATATCCATTATATTCAGTATCATTAAGCTGAATAGTTAACATTTCAAAATATAGAGACAACTTTTATGCAGCAGCAACTGAATCATTCTCCTCCTTTCACCAGACTTTGGATTCACATCTTATATGATCTAATTTTGCAAAATAACACAGGCAATCTTGTAAGTAAAAAGAATTAAGGAAATGATAATAAAATCAACGCTGGCTAAGGAAACTTTTATGGTAAATAGCTATTTGAAATATATGAATATTTGTAATTATTTTTCTTTCCCTTCAATATATTGTACCTTGGAATAACCTAAATAAATAAGGGAAGAAATCATAATCATGTACATAAAACATAAGCAAAAAGAAAAGACCACTCAGATTGAGAGCCAAACTCAATTTCACTTAGACTATGCTTGGGATTAGTCACCATATTCAAAGGGTGTTTAAGACTGGTCCAGATCCAAGACATATTTTATTGGGTTTGGGTTTATTATTTTTATCCGGTTTTAGGGGGTGGGTTATTCACATTTCATTTGATGGTCAAAGGCGAATTGAAAGCTAAACAGTGGTAATTCCAAGGATTGGATTCCCTGGGGAAAAATAGAGATGTCTCCTACGTTACCCGAACTATGCGTAAGTAGCGACGTAATTTCATAGAGTCATTCGGTCTGAATGCTACATGAAGAACATAAGTCAGATGAAGGAACAGGAAGACATAGGATGTAGACGATCATAACATGAGTGATTCGGCGGATTTGGATTCCTATATATCCACTCATGCGGTACTTCCGGATCAGTTATTTTGTTATATTTTGGGTCGCTTGGCTCGGAATTTTTTTTATAAAAAAAAATATATTTTTTAGTAAAATTGGTAATGTCATATTATACTTTTATACTTCAATTAATATTTTATATTATATGGTATTGTTTTTGTTTTAAAATAATTTATTTTAATATAAATATGAGAAATATTTGTTAAAAATTTAATTTTTAAAAGTAATATTTTATTACTTAGTATATAAAATTTCAAAATTTATATATACTAATTTTACATTAGGTCGATCATATTTATTTTGGATTGATTTCAGGCCGGGTCAAGATAGACTTGGTGTCTTTTTAGGGCCAGGTCTGGGCGCCATTTTCAAAGAAGATGTTTTTTTAATAATATTTTTTTAAAAGATCTTTTACAAAAGTAAAAGTAATTTTATTTTTGGATACCGATATTTCATGTAAAAATATCTTTTTATTTATCAATTATGTTTGGATAAAATAAAATAAAAGTACTTTTTTGTTTATTTATTATGTGAAAATCATCTTTTTTTAAGAAAAAAAATCTTTTAAAAAAAGATGTAAATTGTAGCTTTCAAAAAAGATATTTTTTATTTTTTTAGTATTTTTAATTTTACTATTAGAATTTTGTCAAACACACTAAAAAATAAAAAAAAGATATTTTTTATCAATTTAATGACATCCAAACAAGCACGTTATGTATACACAAAAAATGAGTTCCAAAACACTCCACTATTCTCTTTGAATCTATATCAGATTGAAATGTTGGAAAGTATAGTTTATAGTCAAAGAGAAAGCTTATGTAACCTATAATGAGTTAAAAATTGTCCAAAATTTTCCCCTTAATTAAGTTAAATAGAATTTGATAATAAAACTCATAAAAACATGTTCAGTGCAGGGCCAAAGCTTAATACATAGGAAGGGGACAATAGCCACCTTATTCATAACTTAAAAGTTTTCCATTATAGAGTTAGGTTTTCCCCTAATTTTATTTTTTTGTCTTCTCTAAGTTATGCCTTTCATGTTGGCTTCCTCCACCAAGCACTAGCTCTAGTTCCTTCCCTGATTCAATGTGAATTTTAATATTAATAAATAACAAGTATTTGCTCTATATGAAAATAATATCAGTTATATTTAGTATATACTAAAATCAGGTGTTTAACAGGTCGATTAAGAGTTGCAAATAATAGAGTGATATTTGATCTTTTGGATTGTTGATGGCTTTGGTCGAAGATGATTACGATTTAGTTTATTTTATCTGTTTAATACTTTTCTATTGAGACGTTGATGCTCCACCTTGTTGTGTTGAGCTTTTTATTTAAAAAAAAAATAGATAGTATATGTTCAAGTTTTATAACACAAAAACTATATGATCTTACCTTGGACTAACCACATGAGACAGAGACCATGGGGGAGAAGGAGTTCTCTCAGAATCTATAACATAACATAGGGTGAAAAAAAAAAGATCAATAATATATTTTAACTAATTGTTATTACAATCCAACCAAGATTTCATGCAAATTGAACAAGTATTGTAATAGATTCACTTTTTAATATTAAAGTTACAATCCAAACAATTGAATGATGTAATAGCAACAATAAACTAAAGCTATATTTTATCATTTACTATAAATAATTAGATTAGATATATCATTGGAATTAAAACTTACCTTCTGAAAAGTATTGTTGATCATTAGGGTTGAGCTGATTTAGGTTTTGGTTAGCATCTACCAAAACATTTTCAACCTCAACACTTTTTGTTTGTGGTTCTTCTTTTTCTTCTTTTTTGTTGGGTGAAGTTTCCTCAGTCACAGTAGCACCCATTTCCTAATTAAAATTTTAGCAATAAACATTTAAAACTTGTACATTGAATAATAATGAATTAAAATATAATGTTATATTTATCAAAATTTTGTAAACTCACTTTCACTGTTGTTTCAACATTTTCCATTTTCACTTTTTTTGGCTTGCGACCTGGGCGAGTGCCTTCTTTCTCAAATCTTTCAACCTCTTTTAAAGATCTACACATAATTCCTGACTCCGTATGATAATAGAACTACAAAAATAAATATAAGTTGTCAATAATAGGAGTGTTCGCTTTTAACTCATTCTATCCGAATATTGAATTTACTTGCGGTGTAATTTGGATTGGATTAAAAATCCGATCCGATCCTATTAAATTTCAAACGGTTTGGATTAATAAATTAAAATAATTAAATATATATAACAAGTCTTAACATCAAATTTTAAATAACCAACAATAACATAACAAGTCTCAACAATATCTTAAGAAACCAACGATAACATAACAATAGAAATAAAATTATAGATTAGTTAAAATAAATAAATAAATCACATTTTGAACATAAGATATTTTTAAATAATAATAATACATGAATAATATAAAAATATATAACAATTTGAACATGTTATAAGTATAATTGTAAATATAATAATAAAATAATAATATTATAGCACATTGTGCAGTTTGGATTGGATTGGATCCGTTATAAAAAATAGATCCAAAATCCGATCCAATCCGAAAGTTTGCAAAAAATAGAATCTAATCAAATTCAAATTATTAGTATGATTTTAATCGATTTTCAGTTTGAATTTAAACAACCCTCATAAACAATAATAAATAAGATATGTATTTCAATCTAGAAACTTGTATATTAAGAAGAAATTCTTAATTATTATTGCAAAAATTGATGTATATATGTAGGTACCTTATCCCATTTTCCATTTTTTCTCTGTCTAGGAACACACTTCCAATTGGCACCATATTGTTGTTCAAATTTAGCTCTTTTCTTATCATTTGATGATAAGCTTGAACCTGATGATGGACTACTTGCACTCTGAATAATCCAAATTAAAAAAAAATGAAGAATATGAAATTAAAAAAGAAAATGACCATTATATATTGACATTGATATATTAATATCAAGAATACCTTATTATTATTATTATTATTATTATCATTATTATTATTATTATTGTTGTTATTGTTTTCTTTTGGTGAGGAGATATTGTTGCAAGGTTGAGATGGAAGGGAATAAGACAATGGAATGGCAGGAATGGCTCCATCCTTGTTCTTCTAAACTTCAATAGTAAAATTTGACTTAGAAAATAATAAATTTGTTCGAGAAATTAAACTAATAAATTCATGCAAATTTACGAGTTAACTTGAAAATTTGATAACCTTGACCGTAAGTCTTTGGTTGTTTAATTTAATCTTAATTAATAGCTCAACCCAATCACAAGTAGTAATCTATACTCACTATTTTGTTGTCATACTCCTTTTTAATAGTGAAAAAATATAACAAAATTTATACATAAAAAAAACTTAATTGTAACCTAATCTAACCCACAATAAGATATAAAAAAAAAATCGAATACTACAAAACAAAAGATATTATACACCGATTTATAATATTCGTTGTAGATCGCCTCACAGATGATCAAAAAGAGGCGATTCAAAAATAATACTCCTATATTTTTTTCAATAATTATATTATCTAATATAATTATTTTGACAAAAAAATATGCTGACAAAATAATTATAACAATGATGAATTGATCAAATTAAAGAGAGATGAAGCAAACAACTGTTAAGTTACATTACCAATTCACTGAATAAACTTGTTGATGGTGAAATCTTGGGGTTCTCTTTCAAATCATCATCATGTGGACCAAAATCCATTTCTGGCCTCAAGAGAATGAAATCAAATCAAAGCTTTTGGATCAAAATAAACTTGAAATGTGAGTGATGATGAATTGAAGCATAGAACTCTAAAAATGAGTGAGAATGAGAAGCAGAAATTAAATAACACCATTTTGATACTTTCCTTTCATGCATGCTTCCCAGTTTTTCTGCATTATTATTGACTTGTAATTTGTTTTTATCCTTTCAAATTACATCATAATTTTTTTCTTATTAAAATAAAAAAATGGTCAAAACTCATATAAAAGTCATAAAAACTATTTATTTCAAAATTTTAAACAAATTATTTATCCTTGTAATTTCATCAAATTTGTAATTGAATTTTTACACTATAAATAATTTTAATTAAATTCATACATTAATTTTAAATTCATAAACACCTAATATTATCGTCCAAAAAACATTTAATTCAATGGAATATGCTGAGTATATTCACTAGTGGTGCGAGATGAATGAAAACTTTTTTAATGTTTACTATTAAAAAATATTATTACAAATTTAAAATTAGTATAAGAATTTAATAAAAAAAATTAAAATATAAAAACTTAATTAAAAATTTAGAGTAATTTTTATGTTTATTTTTATTAATTTATATCTATTATTTATTATTAGAATTTAATTTTTATATGTTCTTTCAGGTAAAATAATTTTACATGTATATCCAATATATTAAAATAATTCGAACTATATATTGATAAAATCATATTCATTTAGGAAGATTTCTCTCAATATATCAGAGCAATATATAAACTATATATATGATAAAAAAATGTCAAAATAGAACTAGTTATAATAATATATGTAATTTCAAAATTAATAAATAATTTTTAAAATTTAGATTAATCATTTTAGTAGAGATTTTATTCATGGTTTAACAACAATTTTAAAAATATTGTTAAAATAAAAAAAAATAGTATGTACAGTGGCGGAGTTTAAAATAAAATTTGGGGGGAGCCGGATAGAAGATAATTGTCAATATGTTTTTGATATGGATCCCATTTAAGATAAGCTCGTCTAACCTCATTTATTTGATTTGGGTGATATTGCCAAATTTAAAGCTTTTTTTTAGGGTCTCGTTCCAAAGAATTAAGATCAAACTAATCAGATGCGATTCTTTGAACTTTTGAAGGTTGTATCTCACTTTTTTTGTGTTTCATTAAAGTAGAATAACTATCTACAGGTTTTGATATTGTAAAAGTTTTATGTTCTCCTTCTTAAATACTAACCTTCCTTTTAAAAAATGCATCAATTTTTTTATTTTTTATGATTATTTTATATAAAAATTTAAATATATTTCCTGTAAAATATGTAAAAAAGAAGTTAAAAGGACAAATATTAAAATTTATAATATTTATTGAATTTTTTATCAATTTATACAATTACGATAGTATCAATACTTATTGAATATTCTAATATTTTTTATCATATAAAAAATTAAATTAAATAAATAATAAAATATAAAATAATATTAAATTACATAAATAAAAAATACATAATTTTTTATATTTGAACTCAAAGGTAGAGAGAGTGTTACTTATTGAATAGAAGAGAGCTGCGTTCAATTCAGTCCAAATTCAACATGTTTTGAATGTTTAAAACTAAAAACTATTATGCAATAAAAACAAGAGATGAAGATTAAACTTTAGTATTTTAAATTATAGTAAAATATTTGAGCCAACTTAACTATTATTTATTTTTTGAAGAAGTATTATTAATTTTTTTAACAAAAGTTTGAAGGGCTATGACCCCTGTCTCAACTAAGTTTCGCTCCTGAGTATGTAGACAAAAAAAAAATTACTATCAAATCAGTTATATCTGTATATAGATATGTGTATTATTTTATATAAATAACTAATTTTAATATATACATATATAGTATAATTATAAAATTATGCATTCACAACGGTTCTATACAGAACCGTCACCAAGTCATAGCATCACGAGAGCACTTAACACTTTAACAGCAGTTTTGGCAGCGGTATGGAAATGGTTTTAAGTTTTAAGTTTTAACCCTTTCTTTTCGGGTATCTCTTGCATAAATATTTCTTCCTCAAGCGTTTGAACAAAATAAACAAATTACACCATCAAATAACGGGATAAGAATTAAATATCTTTTTAACCTTGAATAATATGGAAGAAGACTGAAGTGGTTTTCTTTTTTTTAAGGAAGGATAAGTTATTTTGTAAAATAAAAAAAAGTATACATTTAAATAGGTTCTCAAAAAATTGTGTCTCAAAAAATTGTGTCGAGTTCCAAAAATTTTTTATTACATTCAAAAACGACGTCGTAAAAAAACCTTTTTTTAAAAAAATGTCCAATACAAAATTTTTTAAAAACCTAGTATATACTCTAAAAAATTCAAATTACTTCATAATAATTAATGTTGTTGCGAATTCACTGAATTATGGGGAATTATTTACGAATTGAAAGAGAAAGTCAAATAATAATTAATGCTAGCTAGTGGGCTGAATATATATTTGTCCGTTTTCTTTTTCTTCCCCAGACTTAATATCACTTTATACTTAGGAGGATTATATTATTTCTAAAAGAAATAAATAAATATTTAGTGAGAAATTTTTTGGGATCAGTAAATTTTAGTATTTTTTTGTTATTTGATTAGTACAAATACTAAAATATTTTTAACAAATAAATTTTATTAATTTATGTGAATAAATTCTAAAAAAAAAGAGTGCAAATTATATTAATTTATGTGTGCAAAATTCTAATAAATATAAGTTCAAATTATATATTTTTTATATGCAAAACGTATATAAATATGAGTGCAATTTATTAATGGCTAAATACGGACAAAAAATAATAATAATATTTACTGACAATATAGCATTGCTCATATTTAAAACTATTAGAAATGAAAAGAAAATAAATCAAATGAAAGTCTTTAAATAAATTTTAGATTTAAAATCTAATTGACTATTTTCATTAAAAAATATTAGAGGATCAATATTTTGAATAAAAATTAAAAATTGAGTTAATATTAACTCAAATGTAAAAGTAATAAATGTATAAAAGAAAAAAATGTTGACCAAATACCTAATTTATATTTCTCATTAGGGAAAAAGATATGCAGGAAAATTGAGTAGAAAGATAAGTTACTTTTTCAATTTCGTTTATACCTAGTTTATACTATTAGAAGATGAAATCGCGAAGAAAGAAACCAAGAAGTATCAAGAATGGCACACAGAAGACTATAACATCACTTCATGGCTTTTTGCATCACTAGGTGCATCCTTCAAGCATCGATTGATTTAGGGGTAGAGCTTGAGCAATTCTTAGAAAGGTGCTAATATAAGAATATAATTTTAAAAGAAGAAAAAATTAAAATTAAAGGGGTTAATATAAACATTAGTGATTTTTATACATTAAAATTTTAATTTGGAGATCATTATTCCTCTTTTTTAACACTAGCCTCGACTCCTGAATTGATTGATTGCCATTTTGCTCATGAAATTTAGAGCAGAGTTTATATCTTCTTTGCATCACAAACTAAAACAAAAATTTGCCAGTTACAACTACAACTCTGAATCAGTCAAAAAAATTACATCCACTTCTAATTATCTTCTAAAAATAAAAAAAATTACCAGTTTTTTAGCCTCAGTAAAAGCTCTTCTTACAGAATCTGAATGTACAAACATAATTCTTGATAGACTGAATAAAAAATATCATGCTTTTATAACGTTGGTCACAGCAAAAGATCCACCATATTTGATTTTAGAATTTGAGGCTCTCTTAATGGTACAATTAAATCTAATAAAGTTATAGAACACTTGGTATATTACAAGAGAAATAGGATTTAGCGGCAGTCTAAAACCACCACAGAATAACTTGCCAGCATTTCGAGAAATGTTCCAATATCGGGTGTGGAGATTTAATTTTGAAGCAGTTTCATTAAATCGCTGGCATAACTGCAGCGAAATTCTTTGAATAGCGTCGGTTAATTTAGCAGCGGTTTAGAACCACCGCTATTTGGCCAACCTTAAATTCGGTGGCATTTTTCGGACGATTTTGAACCGCTTCTATTTTGTTGACCGTTGTATTTTTTAAAGTGTATTTCGCGGCCGTTTAAAATTGTCGCTATCTAATATTCAATAGTTTTAAATTTATTTTTGGCTATTTTGTAACCAACACTATTTGTCCGGCTAAATGGCATAAAAATACTGTATTTTACACCGGCAATCAACGCTTTTTTTAATTTAAATGTATTAGGTATTATTTTTTTTGTTATTTTTTGAATTTTTCTGATATTAGAAATCTTAATTATTTTGTAACTGAAAAAATAAATTGATTGGTAAATGACATTAGCAAAACTATAAAAAAAATATTCATATATTTATCCAAATATTAATAAAGTATTCCTTATTAAGAGTTGCATAGTCAACAATAAAAAAGTATATATTTAACTAAAAAAATAATTTCAAATCCTAAGTTTTACTTTCTACTCTATCCCTCCAATGAATAGCTACGTCTGGTGGCAGCTCCTCACCTTTTTCTTGAATTAGACATCTCAGAGCACTCTCCATTGCCTGCCTTTTTGTCTTTTCGGTTGCTACCTCATCCTCAACTACCTACATTTTTGTCTTCTTGATTGCTACTTTATCTTCCACTGCCTTCCATCTTTTTTAATTTCTCGGTTGCCAACTCTGCTTGAAGTTCAAGCAGCACCCTTTGGATCTCCTTTCTTTGAGTTCCATTGCTCAGTTCATACGAATTCGTACCAAACACTTGACTAAAAGTCAGTCCGATACCCATGCCACACACTCTACCCAGGCGCTCCTTTCCAATAGTTTGAGCAAGCGAATCATTCTGAGACAATATTCTAGATGATTCATCATGTTGCTCAATCTCTGTGCAATTCTTTCCTACACAGTTAGATAAGCAAACATAAACATTTATTAGCTAATTGCTAACCGAATAGACTTTCAACACAATTTTAACAAACAAAATCTATGAGAAACAACTTAGCAATTCTCAACACATTACTTACACCAATAGCCTGAGCTGCATCATGGAGATAGAAGCCATTAGGTCATTTGTGCGTTAAGGTCCACAACTCCCCTCTACCAAAAAGTGAGTCAAACGTAAATTACCTCTTCTTTTCTGAGCCTTGCCAAGCTTTTTGATCTGCCAGTGTGAGTGTATAACTGCTTCGATCGATTCACAGCATTTTTTCTACACTTCTCCTATCATGCCATCAAAAGTAAAGGTTACTAGACACCATTTTTTTTACTAAATGTAACCTAAATAGACTTTTTTTGTTATTAATATATTACCTTTATGTCTTCACTATTGTGATAATCAAGGTACCATCTCTAATGATTCGCCGTAATTCCCGGTGGACGGCCTTTAATATTTTGTTCAACAGTCAGTTTTGAGTTGTAATAATCATGGTACAACCTGTTTCTCATTTCCTTCCAAGCCCTCCCTAGCATTTTTAATATTGTACGCTTGATAGCACCTCTAATATCTTCATTAAAATAGAACATTTTCTACAACAGTAAAATTAATTTGCTAGTAGGTGATAAATTAAGATTCTCGAACTCTGCAACAATATAATGTTTTACCTTTACACATTCATTATAAATCTTGTCCTTGGAGCGATCCTTTCCCCAGTTTTTCTCGTAGATTAGAAATTTGGTGTAGTTAGATCCTAGCAACCCGAGAACGTCGCTCAGTATACCAACTTCATTTCCAATTAGTTGCAGTCTCTCGTTGAACTTGAGTACGATCTTTCTACCGTTATGTGATTTCATAGCCTCCTTCACACTTAGATGAAGTTGCTTGAATGTCACATTGGACTCTGTAAATCATAGTTACTCTTTATGAGTAACCATTGTAGCCAAGATGCGATGAAATTATAGAAAAATTAAGCATAAATAATGATATGGGATAAATTCTTGTATACCAATTGTTTTAACATCCCAAATTCAGTGGTCTTGCGTCCCTTGCACTTCTGAGCATCTGATGCAGCAAATAGGTTGTCAATGTGTTGCTCAAAAGAATCTACCTCATCTGCCTCTGGGTTTAAGTCTTCATCCCCCGACTCCAAGTTTTAAACACTATTCGTGCAAGTCTGTGATAGCAGGCAGTGGTTCAGTACGGAATGGTCAAAAAGGGCATAAAGATGAGGTTGCAGGGGCACCAGCACCACTGGACGGGGGAATTAGGCAATCCACTTGATACACGGATGATGCTGCAGCAGATCCTATCTGAAGTTGCTGACATGTTGTGTTTAACTTTGATTTCTTTATGTAACGACCTATCTTGGGTATCTTAATAAATTAGGTACCACCAAAGGTATCACTTATATTATTATCAAACTGAAAAAAAAAGAAACATAAATTATACAGCATTAAATATCAGCAAATAAGTAAATCCAAACTAAAAGAAAAAGAAGCATCAACTCAGCTTCTTAGACAGGAGATTTTAAAAACCTTACATAATGCAAAACACTTCGAGGAACGCTGATAGTAGTAGCTTATTTGGTTAAATATAACATTAATAAATTTATTTTAATGTACTCAGCTTTAAAGTTGAGACATGAGCATCAAAATGACTAATTATTTAAAGTAGAAAAACTAATAATACATATTTTCTGTCTTGGACTAGTTGTATGTTTTAAGTAATATTTTACCTCCAATTCAGCCACTGAAGCTTTAGGCCATGCAAGAATCAAATGATTTTCAAGTACAATGTTATGACAAAAAAGTTTTATGTCGGTCAAATATACTTCTAAAACAAAGCTACTCACCGCACAAATTCTTAAAGAATATAACTCAGATTTGGAAGATGTCAGTAATATATATGGATTATTGTAATAATTCTTCAGCTATATATCAACACTCAATAGCAAGAAATCCAACATGATTTTGACAAGAAAAAGAAGGGTATAATAATTTATTAAATTCAAAGATACAAATAACATCATAAACAACCAATTCAACATAATAAAAAATAAAAATGGAACGGAAAGAAGCATCTAAAAGAATATCTATCAAAATTTGGATGATTTGTCTAAAATGGATATTAAAATTTGGCTGAAATATGCACTTAGTAAAGAAGTAGGGGGAAATAGTGCAAAGAGAACTTTTTGTCATGCTCCTAAACTGTTTAAAAGTAGCATATTATATAATATATCCTCCTACATTACAGTGAAAATAATTTTCATCAGAACACAACTAATGTTGATATGATAACAATTTAACCTTCTTGTAAATGATAATCAAATGTCTAGTAAAATACTAGAAACAAAAAATACTACTAAATGCACTGAACCAAAGATAAACTAAATTATTGGTGAATCAAATATATTATACAAGTGTAGCATGGCAACAATGCTTTCTTCAAGTTGATTTTTCTTATTTAGTATTTCAAACTAATATAACAGTAACAAAAGGAGGAATTTGATTATGCAAACACAAAACTAAATCCACAAATAAGGGTTAAGTAATAGCTGAACTTTCAATTGGCAAATCAGCAACCACAAAAAGTCAATTAGTTGTGCTTACTGACAGCGGAAGAAAGGTTATTGACGGCAAGAGAGGAGCATCTCCTGACACAGCTGCTTGACAGGTGGACCAGCTTGACGACGCATTAAGAAAGTTTTAACTATTCATTTTTCTATTATTAGTCATCATTTTATCCATTTTGCACCTTTCTACAAATATGCTAATTGCTAAATACATGCTTAAACGTTTTAAAATCTCATATATTCTTGTCAAATACAATATTATTCTGTGTTTTCTATACATGACAAAATCATTCATTCTTTTTTTTATAGAAATTACTAAATGAAAGAACCGTTGGTAAAAAGATGAGATTCTCTTCTAATATATATGACCTTTTACGATGACAAAATAAAAATGAAAAGCATGGAATAATATTATGTATATTTAAGTTAATTTTAATTTTTTAATAACTAGATTTGTCATAACGTAAATGATAAATAATGTACGGATTGGATATTCTTTGAGTATAATATACGTTTTATTATTTTGTACGGAATAATATTAATTTTAATTTATATATTTATTATTATTGGCTGGATATTAAAAATAAATAGTGTTTGTATTATTAACATTTTTCTGACCTTCCTCAACTCCAATCGTGATTAAACCCAAAAGTGTAAACCCCGGTTAAATTAGTAAATAATTAGTCAATAAATTAGTTTTTAATAAGGAGGATTAGAAATGTGAATATTATATCAAATTAGGATAGAGCTCATCGAAATGAAAATTTTGACACCAATTTTGAAGAAAATAGTCCAAAATTGGGCCGAACAGGCCGAACCGGTTGAACCGGATCCGAACTGGGCTATCGGTCCAACCGGACCAGCCCTTTTAAGTGAACCCAAAGCCTTTCTTCCCTTCACTTTAACGGAAACGAAGCTTTCAGCTTCCAGGGAAGGGAAGGACGAGAACTTCGCCGAAAACCCTTACGGTGGTTCCGATCTCCGTAACTTCTCCGTCCAAGCTTCGATTGCCACACCATTTGCGGCCACGCGTCCACCGAGTTGAGCTTTACATTTCTATTGGAAAAATTTCACTGGTAACTTGTTTAATCACTCTCAGCCCTCTTTTCTTCCAATTTTTGAATTTTAAGTGGGAATGTTGAATTTCTTTGATTTCTGATGTTTTAGGATCCAATTAGCTTGAGGGAAACGTTCACTCTTGCTTATGTGAAGCTTGGGTAAGGTGAGGATACGATAATTCTATTTTATTTTATTTGAATTTGAGCTTTGAGTATTAAATTGGATATATATGTGTTATAAATGTGTATTAGGTTGAAAATAAATAATTGGAGCTTGAAATTGTGAATACTGGAACTTGGAGGAAGCGGATTAGTTGAGGTTTTGAGGGCTGACTTCTTTTAGAAAAATTGTCTTGGAATAATACTTGGGAATTGGCTAAGGTATGGTTTAGATTTCTTGCATTTAATATATAATGTTCTGTGAAAACTTAGGCTAGACGACTATAGGATAAGTTGGAATGCATGTGTATGTTTAATGTTTAGTAATTTGTCGATGAATATATTTGGTTGAAGTTTATTGGATAATTAGTTATTAATTTTGGATGTTGAATGTTGTTATGTTAATTTGGAGAGAATTATGTTTGAATGTTATTGTTGATGAACATGGTTGGTTTGGTGCTTGTTGATTAACTAATGATTTGGTGAATTATTGATTTGAGGTATAACTATTGTGGAGGTTGTTATGATAATGAGGTATTTTATGTTAGAAGCCTAGGATTAGTGAACTATGATCCTTAGTTGAATTTTGGTTGTTGGATTTGAATATTGTATGAGTATAATTGTTGATATAAGGTAGATTTATTGTGGTGACTGTTATGATGATGAGGAAGGGTATGTTGAACTGAAAAGAAAGCGGGTTTGGACCCGAAAAGGGTGGCAAAGTCCGAGTTTTAGAGGAGATGCTGCCGAAATTTTATAAAAATCAGAGATTTTGTTTAGATGATTATTTAAAAGAGATTTAGATTTAAAGGTTTTATGGTTTGATTTTGAGTTATTAAGAAAATGAGTATGTTTTAAGTTTGAAGTTTGATTCTTAGAAAAGAAAGAATTATGTTTTGAATTGGAACTATTGATGGACGGTATGGGAGGTGTGATAATGAAGGATAAGGATTGAATATGTTTAATGTATGATGATGAATAAGGTGCAATTGAGAATGATGTGGATGTTGATGAATTATAATTGAATTATTTACATGGCTTCTGAATTTGAATGATCTGAGATACGAGATTCCCTGGATAAAGTGTCGTGACTTGCCACCACGTGTACCAGGTAGAAAACTCGATACTCTGTTGACCCTACGACGTAAGTGTGACCGGGAACTATATAAATTTCCGGGAATGTTACCCCCATTGAGTAATATTGATTATTTGAGATAAAACTATGCATAGACTCATGGGGATGCACGTCGGGGGACAGTCTAAGTACAATTCAGACTTGTCGGGTTGGCTGGATAACCGACAGATGAGCCTCATCAGCCATAGGACAGGCATGCATCATATGCATATTACTTGAACTACTTGCTTGTGCTTTAATTGGGTGTGCCTAAATGTATTTGTCATGCTAAATGTATATTTGTTACCTGCGGTATTCGTAACCTTCTTGTGCTTGCCTTTATCTATTTATTTGTCTGTGAAATATTGAAGGAGATGGAGGTATGGAGGAATGGCAGTATGAGATTTAGATTTAAGGTTAAGTTAAGTCAGGTTTACATATTCTTAGAAAACCACCTTTTATGGCTTCTATTTAATACTTTAAACTCTATAATCTGAGAGTCGGCGTTCTAGGATTGCCTCTGGCATTCCCAGGGCCTTATATATTATGTGTGTGGCACCTTTACCATACTAAGAACCTCCGGTTCTCATTCTATACTATGTTGTTGTTTTTCAAATGCAAGTCGAGAGGCATCTCATTAGGCATCTGGACCCTTGAAGCGGAGTGGTTACAGGGTTATTTTGCTATGCTATGATGTGTATATATGTACTTAGCTTTCTCTCTGCATAACTTGTTCTTTTGATTCTCTTAGAGGTTTATGGAGAGGCAGGATTGTGTATATGCACTTTTGGATTTTTGGGATATGTATGTATATATGTGTAAATATTCTCCGGCCAGTCTTGACTTCGCAGGCTGAGTTAGGATCTTGTTATTTTGTATCTTTGGCACTCTATTCCTACTTCTGTTATCTTATGTTTGACAGTTACGGTTTTCTTAGCACGCAAGTTAACTCGTTCCTTGAGCGTTGCGCTTTTATCTCGCGATTTTTATTTTCCCTATTCTTCAAGACTCCTAGCATATTATAATTTTTCTGCTATTATATGTACTCATTTTATTTTAGAGGTCGTAATACCACACCACCTTCATTTTACGACTTAAGCGTAAAGCTTAGTGTGGTAAGGTGTTACAAAAATCACGTCCAGCTCATTGGAAACAAATGTAATATAATCCACGTGACCAAAAATATATAACCTAATCAGTTTCTATTTAATAGTGCTATACATTGGCATAATCATAGGAGAATTAACTTTAGCGAGTTAACGATGACCAAACACCGTAATATTTTACACAGAATTATCGATAAATCATGTGTGGCTTGTTGTAAGACTCAGAATTTTCGAAAAATTTTATTGTGAACTACTTTCAATTTATTTATTTATTAAAGATTTTAATTTCGGAGATTATTTTATTAAATCTAACTAAATCAATTTTTGATAATTAAATTAGAAATTTTATCTAATTTTATAATGATTGGGTAATTTTCATATCTAAATTATAAAGTTTAGAAATGGTAAAATAATAAGAATTTATATGATTTGATTTAAATAATTGTGATTCTATAAATTAATACTTTAATTTTTATGAATAAAGAAAATTAATTATATTATCTATAGTTATCGAATTAGAATTATTTATTTGAGAATAATTTGTAAATTGATAATTAAATAGTATTTTTAATAAATATTAGTATTGGATTAAAACAGGTTTTCAATTATCCTATTACTCTTAATTTTATAAAATTGTTATATTACTCATATGAATTTTATCCTGACACTAAATTCCCAAATAAAATCCTAATTTTAATCAAATTAAACTATAACCCCTAATTTAACCTAACCACCGTCACTCATCTAACCTAACAACCGCTACTCCCTAACTCAAGCTCAGCTCCATCCCTTCAGAAAAAGAAAGAAAGAAAGAAAGAAACGAAGGAAAGAAAAAGGGAAATGGGGAAAGGGAAAATCAGAGAGGAAGGAAGAGAGCATCGGAGAGGAGCCACCGCCGCACTACTGCCGTGCTGCTCAGGACCGTGTCCCGCTCGCTGTCGCGCCGCGCTCATTGCTGTCTTTGCCGTCGCAGCCGTGTCGTCGCCACGCACAAGAGGAGGAGAAGGGGAGCGACGGGGAGAAGAGGAAGGGATGACGCCGTGACTGGGCTCGCCGCCATTGCGTCGTAGAAGCTTCCAGTCCCGTTGCTGCCGTTCACGCAAATCTTATTGTCTCTGCGTGTTGGTTTTAGTCACCGTCAAAGAAGCTTCAGCCGCCGTCGTCGATTGTCACTGGGGAATGACCGTCGTGCCTCTGGTTGCCAGAATCACGGACTGGAGAGAAGGGGGATGCCTCTCCTATTGCTAATGCTTCGTTCTTTCATCATAAGCGGTCACTATTTCCAGTTCCATTGAATTCATTTTTGTTTTAGTATCCATTGAGTTTGAATTCTCTATTTTGCTGTAACCATGGTCACTGTTGCTGGAATTACGAACGCCGCCCTCAGTGCTGATTAGATTAACCACCATAGCTATTCTGCATCACCTTCACTTTCCATTATTTTTGTGAGGTCCCGTTCTTGCCGATGAGAGCTGTTGGGTTTGCAACAGCTCTAACTTTTATTTCCCTCTTCATTCGGTGAGTTTTTCTTGTTTTGGAACTTTCGCTATTAGCGATTTGTTATAGTTTATTGAGGATTTTGCAATGTTATTTGCTATTTGATTGAGTTTCGGTTATTTCTTATTGCGATTAGAGTAACTATGGTTGCTGCAAAAGTGATTTGGAACTGTGGTTGTGGTTGCCGCTGTGATGAGTCGGGGTAAAAAGGGATTCAACACGTTTAATTATGCAGATTGCGAAAAATTGAGGTAGGGATTTTTCTTAAAATCTAATTTACATTACAGGGTTATGATAAATAGATATTAATGCAAAATGATATACTTCTGTGATTATATTTGTCTTGTGGATGTAATGGTTTGTTAAACTGAATAATTGATTGTTTGGTTGCGTGAATGGTGTTTGGTTGTTGTTAAGAAATCGGATTGAAATGTTATTTACTTGATTATTATGAAAAGTGGATTTTCTCGGTTTTGGAATTTACTTGGTAATATAAATGAATTGATTTTGGGAATAATTTGAGATATGAAAATAATTTGATTCTGAGTGTGGTTTGACTTTGAGTTGGTCTAATTTTATAGATGATTTAGTATTTGAGCTGGTTTGATTTTAAAAAGAGTTTTATTGTGGGAATTGGTTTGATTTGAAAACAATTTGATATTGGAACTAGTTCAACTCTAGAAAATGTTTGAGATTTGAAAATGATTGAGAAAAGGTTTGAGGAATATTTTGATGGGACCCAAAAAAGGGTGACAGTGTCCGAGTTTTAGAGGAGATGCTGCCGAAATTTTATAAAAAATTGGAAGTTTTATTTGAAGTAATTAATTAAAAAGATTTGTTTCTAAACATTATATGTTTTAAGATTGACTTATTTATCAAAGAAAGAATTATGTTTTGAATTGGGATTATTAGTGAACAGAATGGAAAGAAGGATGATGAGGATTTTCTTTGAAATATAGTTTTTGAATGAATTTGGAAATGAGATCTGGATTGATAAATGATGATGATGATGAGAATGATGCGAATGTTGATATATGGATTGAGAATGATGAAATATGATCTTTGAATTATTCATTTGGCTTATGAATTTGAAATATCTGAAATATGAGGTTTCCTGGATTAAGTGTCGTGGCTTGCCACCACGTGTACCAGGTTGAAAATTCGATACTCTGTTGACCCTACGACGTAAGTGTGACTGGGCACTATATAAATTCCCGGTAATGTTACCCCCATTAAGTAATATTTGATTATTTGAAAAAAAGTTATGCATAGACTCTTGGGGATGTATGTCGGGGGACAGTCTAAGGACAATTCAGACTTGTTGGGTTGGCTGGATAACCGACAGATGAGCCTCATCAGCCATAGGACAGACATGCATCATATGCATCTGTATACTTTGCTTGGGTTTGAACTTGTTTTGGTTTGCCTAATTGCTAAACTGTTCTTAACTGCTACTTGAACTATTTGTTGTAACTGCTACCTACTTGTGCTTTCCTTATCTGTCTTGCCTGTGTTTGTTCTGGTGTGCTACATTTGAGAATGAAGTTTGGTGCTGAATTAATGATTGTGTTGTTTGATTGCATGGTTAGCTTCTGATTAAGATTTTCTTATAAGAAAGAAAAGGTTTCAGATTTCTGAAAGATTAAACATTGTTTCTTTGAAAAGGTGTTGAATGATTTTCTATTGGTTCTTAAAAGATTCATAAGGCATTGATAATCACTGAGCTTGAAAACAATTTTCTTATTAAATATCTTCTTATGACAACTTTGAAATTCTGTGGTGAGACCATGTGGTTAGGTTCTCACCCCCTTACAGCTTTACCTTTTCAGGAACCGGATGAAGAAGAGTTATACTGTGTTTGGTTTATAAGTTGTTGTATTAATTAGATTATTTTCTTCCGTCGTCTTTGTTATTACAAGTTTGTAAGAGGGATAGGAATTGTATGTTTTATATGTATGCTATATTATGAGTTATTATGTAAGGAGTCTTGTATATGAATCTATGCCTGTTTATATTTTTATTAAGATAAAGTGCTGATTCCGGTTTTCAAAAAAATCAGCGATACAGTGGCGAGTCACAGGCTCCTATTTTAGTATTTAATATGTAAAGTAGTCGTAATACTTCTTGCTATCAGAGTAGCGCAGCCGGAAGCGTGACTTCTGATAGTGAGAGTGTTACACTTGTGATGAAAATAATATATCTAACATATGTTGTTTGTTAGGTAAAAGATAATAAATTGACAAAAAAAATTCATTACAATAGGTATATTTATTTCAACAAATATTCTTCTATCTAATACGGTAAAAAATACGTTGGTCACGCTGAATTGTTACATGTCCAACTTTTATTGACAGTGGTAGAATGTCTAAATTAAGACTGAACTATAATATTTGTCAAACAAATAAACAATAATTAATAAAATACTCATCCATGTCTTCTTATTTTGAGTACATTTATACATAAAAGAAATTACACATAAAAAAAGAAAAGAAAAAAGAGATAAAATAACAAGAGCAATAAAATGATGATTCTTATAATTTTGTTTGACCATCTATGTATAAAAGACCAAATTATGATTATCTAACAAAATTAATTTATATTTATTACATTTAATTTGAATAAATAAAAAATTATTTTATTTTAGTTTACTTCTTCATTCTTATGATTTGAATCTCAATCCATATAATTTGATTTAATTTAATTATTAGTTAAAAATATTTTAATTATCTATTTTATTCTAAATTTATTATTTTGATGACTAATAAATTAATCAAATTAATTAACTAATATATTAATAAATTAAAAAAATAAATTAAAAAATACTATTAAAATATTAAAAAAATAAATTAAAAAGTACTATCGATATAAATTGATATAAACTATATATATGTAATAAATGATGTGATATTTAAAGAGAATCGCATATAGATAAATAGATAGATAGATACTATATATCCAAATATATAAATTTTCATCATGCATGAATATATTTAGTTCGGTCCATAAATCTGTTCTTTAACTGCTATCATCATTGTAGGATAGAATAGAACACTCAATGGACCCACTTAAGCTATTTTCATTACGTAACATCCATCTATATATACCCTAAAATTTTGTGATTCTTGGTGTGTAATCTATATCCATTCTCTTCTCCCTCCATTGCATATATATATCACACTATGCTTCTCTCTCTTTGTTAATTATTTTTCTCACAATTATTGCATATCATTAAACATGGCACTTCATGCATAAAAAAAAAAAAAATCAAAATTCAATATAGTCACACAAAAATTAAAGTTTTGCATGCAACCGTTTCTTTAATTTCTTGCATCACCATTTTTGGCGGATACCAATTCAATTATTATATATACTCAAAATTCCACAAAAGCCAAATTAATTAGAAAGAAATCATACACACACAAGCACATACACCCTCTTAGATTGTTCATTTTCTTCTGCCATCTTTTAGATATGGGGTCTTTTGCCATATCTAGTGTTGTGATGGTTGTTGTTCTTGTTTTTTATGTTTTTGTGGAGACAAATGGAAGTGTAGGAGGGTGTGACTTGTTTCATGGTAGCTGGGTTTTGGATGAATCAAATTCATACCCACTTTATGAAATATCAAAATGTCCATTTATTGAGAAAGAATTTGATTGTATAAATAATGGTCGTCCTGATCAATTCTATCTCAAGTATAGATGGCAGCCCACTGCTTGCAACTTACCAAGGTACATATTCATCACTTTTTTTTTTTTGAGTTTTTAATTTGAAATATGTTAGTGTATGTGTGCGTGCGCGCCAAAATAGATATCCATGAATATTCTGATAAAATTTTTTGTTATTTTTTTTAAATAAAAAAATTACATGTTTATAATGTTTAAAAGTTAATAAAAATACTTTTTAAAATATTTAAAGAGATCTCTTTTAAGATTATATGTGCTTATCAAAATTAAATTATATATTAATAAATATTTATATTTATATCTATTATATTTTTTATTTTAAAATGAATTTTATTAAATATGATCGTTGTTACTTATATCTATTAAAAATTATTATTTACCAAATATAAAATCTATTATATATATCATTTAGGCAGTTTTTTTTTATTATTAGTTGAAGTGTATGTGCGTGAGTTTATATTTTATTTAAGTTAACAGTAATGTATCATTTTAATTTCTAATATTTCTGTTAAGTTTTAATTTTGTCTATAATATCTTATTCTTATTCTAAATATTTTATTTTTTATTTTAATTTTTTAGTTAAAATTATTTTTTTATTATAACTTTCTTTTAAATAGCAGCAAGAATAATAATTATAATGATCATAGTGGTGACTGTAGTAATTTAAAAATAAAAAAAGATAATAATAAACAAAGAATATTTTTGAAAGAAAAATATTTAATTTTGATAAAAAGACAAAAATAAAATGAAATAAAACATTCGAGACAAAAATATAATATTTTAAATGTGATGAATAAAATTAAAACATTTTACTCGTAATTTAATAATAAATAAGATATTAGAGTCGACTATATATATATATATATTTTATATTTGTACACTATACATCCTTTTGGAATGTATTACATGAACTCTTTTAAAACTACTAGTTGTTTGACTAAGGTCAGGAAAAGAAAACACAAATTAAAGAAAGTTAAAAACAGATAGAAATACAAAAAAGTTGTAATGAAATTAAAGGAAGCTCATTGGTTTCATAGTAATTTCTTATCGGAAGTTGGGAAGTTGAATTTGGCATGAGGTGAGGCCTTGCTAATAGGCTGAAAAAATGAAGCTAGCAAGAACTTCATTTTCTTGGAAAGGATTATTTCTTTAATTTCGATCATGCATGATGCATGTCCTCTTTAATTTCCTAAAATTACTTAGTGATTAAGAATTTAATTTTCTATTTTATTCTTAATAAATTCTATTCTCTCTCGGTAATTAAACAATATCACTCACATGCAATAGTTTATAGGTGAATTATAAGGTGGCTATAATCTAATGTCTAATTTTTACCTAACTTATTTTTTTATGATAAAGTTTGAATATTTAATAATTATTTGTTTTTATGTCATAGTTAACTAAATATTATTAAAGTTATTGAGGAAATAATTATAAGCCTTGCTTGTGCTATATGTTTCTTCCAAAGATTCTATCACTTTACTCTCAACTTAGAATTATTGAAACATGAACAACAACTACTTAATTAATTTAGTGGACCTTTTTATGGGTAAGACACCTTTGTCAAGTAACCATGTGTCTGATAAAACTAAAACATAATTAGAAACTTTTAGATCAGTTAAGTAATAAGACAAAAAAGATTAATTAGTTATGGATCTCCTCCTCTATTTTTCATGCTACAACAGTTGGAATTGAATGTGACATTTTTTCTAATGTAGATTCCACGCTTCCTCTTAGGGTCCACTTATTGTTACCATATGATATAATATAACATTCCGAAAGGAAAAGATTTGCTTGACTTGTTTTACAAGCTACTAGTTATTAGATGGCTAACTAACTAATAACACTCATGTAGATAATAATAGAAACATGATACATATCATTACTTGGATATCTATGTTTCTCTTGTTCTTGTAATTCACTTTATTATTCCTTTATTACCATGTTGAATGAAATCGGCTAATAAATCCGGTTTATTTCTATATACAGTATAATAAGTCAAATATATTAATCAACTTTTTATTATAAAAATATTTTTAATCTTTATTTTTTAAGATATAGGAATTAAAATTTAAAATTTATGATTTAAACATTAAGATAAAATAAAAAATAATTTGAAATATTAGTTGATATTAACTAAAAAAATTAACTCTAAAAATATTGTACACACTAATTAATTAGTTACTAAATTAATCACTATATATTTATATATAAATACACGTATAATTTAATTTAATTTTAATATATATTTTATACAAATAGTTTATTTTTTAATTATCAAGACAATTCGTTTTATGAATTAGTTCAAATTCTTAACCACTAATTAATTATTGTGTAGAAAAGTATATTTAGTATCTTATAAAAAAATTATTATATTACTATAAATAATCATTAGTTTAATTATTTGTCTACATATTTGATTTTTCTATTATAATAGATTTAGTTATTTTAGTAGTAATTATTTAGTTGCAATGTGAATTAATATATATAAATATACATATTAATTGATTTAATTAATAGATGATTTTTAATTTATATTGAAGCAATTTTTATTAGTTTATTATTCATCGATCACATATATTATTAATTAATTAAATAAAGAATAGGCATGATTATATTGTGCCGTGAACCACTAGAAGAGAATATAAATGTTTTTTGTCTTTTTGGGGGCACTCCCTAATAACAAGTTGTCAAGCACCAAATGCAAAAAAGATAGACTTAGGTTGTTAGCCTTATATATACACATTTAAACTAATTAAAAATCTATAAAGTTAAGTGCATATAAATAATATATAATTCCGTGGAGAATTGATCAATTGAGACTTGAGAGACATGGTGTTGTAATGTTGCTTTCATCTATTTTGTCATCAAATAGAATAGCTTAGACCAAATAATGTTTAGTTTTAATGATCATTAATTGTGATGATGTAACCAATTAGATTGATCTAATAATTAGTTCATTAGTCTGTTTAAGTAATTGTCGTAAGTTTGAATTCTGCTTTGTACAGACAGCAATTTATTGATCAGCGATAAATCTTTGAATAAAGTTCAGTGTCGCGACGAATTAGTTTTTAGTCTGTTGGGTTGGAAAATACCGTGAGAAATAAAAAAAAAAATTAATTGTGATGATGTAATTTTAAATGGAGCCATCACTTTTGAATATAATGCAGATTCAATGGGTATGATATGTTAACAAGACTTAGAGGGAAGAGTATATTATTTGTGGGGGACTCATTGAGTTTGAATCAATGGCAATCACTCACTTGCATGCTTCACACAGCTGTGCCACAAGCTGAGTACACTTCTCTCAGAAATGGAGATCTTTCTACCTTCACCTTCCCGGTTAGATCTCTTTAATTTCTAGCCTCATCTTCAATTATTCATTTTAATCTTATATATATGTTATTCATCTCTTAATTTATTATATTTATTTAGGGTTCAGCTTTTTTTAATTAATATCTTCCAATTTTTTTTATTTTAAATTTTAATCTTAAATAAAAAAAATAATTTTAAATATAAAAAATTGATTAATATTAATTGATTAAAAGTTGGTTTCTATATATACTATTTATGTATTTATTAATTATATCATGAATCATTATCATGATTAACACATGAGTTGGACGTAGTACAAGTGGATAACTATCTAATTAAAATTCGCATTCACTCACAAAAGATGTTAAATTAAATGGGTTGCAATAATAATAAATTATGTATGGGATTTGTAGTGACAATTTAAATGCAATAACATTCATTTGATTATTGTCCCTTCCTAAAAGAAGGTCTTGAGAATGATAGATTTGGAGCCAAAAAGTGTGATAAATTATTGAAAAATAAATAACAATGTATAAGTATAAATGTATAATGCACTAATGCTTATCCCTCTTCATTAAATTTATTTAGATTATTAATGGAATTTCATCACTGAAAAAACCGATTCACAAATATAAAGTGTGTTTGATTTGTATTTGTATTATTTATTTATTTATTTANAAATAAAAATACAAACCAAAAATATTAAGTTGGCGTGGCCTATATTTATTTTTATTCCGGAGAGGTATATATATATTTCTTTTTGAGAAAAGTGAATGCTATGGTGTCTAAAAAGTAGTATCTATTTAATAAAAAATATTAAAAATTATTATTTAATTTAAAAAATATAAAAATAAATAATTTAAAAAAAAATTAAAATTTATTACAAAAAATAAGTTAGACAAAATTCAGACAAAAAATTATAGGCACAATAAAATTGGCCTTTGAGAAATTTGAGCTTAACTCCTCCATTATTTTTTCATGTATAAGAAAAAAACTAAATTAAAGTAATGGACCACAACGTATTAAGAATATATAATGCATGGTTAGCATAAATATATTCAATCATGTTATAAGGGTCAGATTGGTAGTTCAGTAGTTGCAATATCATGCGTTGAACTATTGGAATTTGGAAAAGGACCTGTCTACTACAATGGTCTTCTAATTTCTATGGATATTTTAATTAATTTCCGAAGCATCTTTTTTAAATATTATTATTCAGCGGCTAATCTCTTATATTCTCCCTTTGCTACGTTCCAAATTTAATTTAATTTGTACAAAGATGCTTTTTTAATTTTTAATTATTTCCCTAGCATACTTTTGTTATAGCACCAGATATTGGCTAATTTAATTAGGACAAAACATCAAATACAATCAACAAATTAATTTTATGAGAATATTTTAGTCTTTGTTAAAATTAGTACAAGAAAACGTATTCTAGTGTTTATAAATTCAACGTAATTTTGTGTTTCTAGAGTTAAATTCTAATTTCTAATACAATTAAGTGGTCTTAATTAATTCATCAATAATAGATATATTAATCTTTCTAAAAATATTCCTAAAAATGCATTTTTGTCAAAATATTAAAAATTATATTTTATTCTTTTGGCAAAATTCATTATAAAGGTATTTTATTTTTAAAAAAATAATTAGAATAACACTTTAATACATTATATTATATATTATATATATTATACTTCAGATAGATTAATTATATACTATTATTATTATTATTATCCACGTGATGATGACTCATTTGCTTACATATAATTTTCAGAGCTTCGATGTTAAGGTGAAGTTTTCTCGGAATGCATTTTTGGTAGATACAGTGAGTGAAAGTATTGGTCGAGTTCTTAAATTGGATTCAATGGAAGCTGGAAAATTTTGGGAAGGAAACGATATATTAATATTCGACTCTTGGCATTGGTGGCTTCACACCGGAAGAAAACAACCGTATGTATACAGAATAAGGTGAAAATTCAGATGCAGTCGACTTCACGTAAAATTGATAACTAAGAGTCGTTAAATAATTTAATTGATTTGACTAAATTTTCATCTAATGGCTTTAAGCTATTAACTTCACGTAAAGTCGAGTGCACCTGAGTTTCCACCATAGAATAATTAAGACATGCATCAATTATATTATTCATCTTATATATAGAAGAAAATCCGTCAAAAAATTGATAAAAAAAGTATAAATTAGTAACTTTATCAAATTTCTAAATCCTAATTTTTGTGAATTTTTTTGGTTGCTAATAAGATAATTTAGTATTTTTTTATGGAAAAAATTCTGTCAATAAAACATTATAACATAAAATCTGTCGATAAAAATTAAAATATTCGCCACTAAATCTGTCTGTAATAAGTTATTTTATGATAATGTAACTAATTTATTGTTATATAATTTATACAATGTCTTAGCTTCTCTTTTTTATTTGTTGTACGTAATTAAACTTTGTAGATGGGATTTCATTCAAGAAGGAAATAATACATATAGAGATATGGATCGTTTGGTTGCATATACGAAAGCCTTAAGAACATGGGCCAAATGGATTGATGACAACGTTGACCCCACCAAAACTAGGGTGTTCTTCCAAGGGGTCTCCCCAGATCATGCCGAGTAAGTTTTGGCTTCTTTCTCACTCATTATCATTGCATTTTCTTCTTTTTTATTTGAGGAAGTATAGGGAATAAATGGAGTATCTAAACAATTTATATAATGAGATTACAGGAATATTCGATTTAGTAGAATATCAGATGTTTATTATCTTTAGTATTCGGATGATTATTCTAAATAATATAAGTGTATTGTGTTTGAAAAATTAATAATATATTATTCTAAATGTTTATTTTTTAACTCATATTAGACTAAATAAATAATTTATTATACGCATTATATAAATACTCCATTGATTCCTTAGCAGAATTTTTTTATTTATACCCTTTAGATTGTTGAATAATTTCAGTGGATCACAATGGGGGCAATCATACCCAAAATCTTGTGAGGGGCAAAGTCGTCCATTGAGTGGAAGTAACTACCCAGGTGGGCCACACCCAGCAGAGACAGCCTTAAAGGGTGTGCTTTCAAGTATGACTAAGGCTGTGTACTTGCTTGACATAACTGAATTGTCACAACTTAGAAAAGATGGTCACCCTTCTGTTTATGGCCATGGCGGCCACCGTGACATGGATTGTAGCCATTGGTGCCTACCTGGTGTTCCTGATACTTGGAATCTTCTTTTCTATGCTGCTCTCTTTCAAACTTAATTTCTCAGAATAATAGTAATTCTTATATATGTGTATCAAGGATTTAAATTAAATAATTCATCATATGAATGTGTTTTTAAATTAATTTTGTTGTATCACTAGACAATTCAACTGCGATTAGAGATGATATGATACAACAGATTTTTGCACTATTCCATTTCATCCTGCTTTACTTTATTTTATATAGACTTGTTTTATATAGTAAAAATTTACACTCTAATTATCAACCTGATTGATAAGGACGAATTATTGAATACCTATGAATACGAATTGTATTACTATTCTTTATTATAATCAAACTTTTTTTTTCCTTGAAAAATTTATTTAATTTTTATAAGATATTTGTTTTTTTTATTCTTATAAAATTTAAAATGTTTCTGTTTTAACGTTTGTCATTATTTATGCTGACGGACAAAGTTAAATATTATTCACGGACAAGGTTAATTATCGACAATTAATAAATAATAAATAAAATAAATTTTAATTATTTTTTATTAATTTATTTTAACAATACCCATAATTCATTTTTAACAGTACACTAATTCTCCCTCCTCATACATGTAAAAAAACATTTAATGAAAAGTCAATTAACAAATATGACTATCATAATCACTAAAATCTCATTCATCACATAACTCATCATATAAAATATGAAAAAAAATTTAAATATATCGACACATCGGTGTTTTATTAATTTTTAACTATTGATCTTAATTATATATTATATATATCTTTTATAATTAAGATCAATGATTAAAAATTACTGAAATATTAGTATATTAGTACACTTAAAATTTTTTTAATATATATGCATCATCACATTAATAATTTATCAATTATATGCAAACATCAAAACCAACTATTAAATTCAGTCAATCAATATAAAATACATATTAAAATATAAAATATATATTAAAAATAAATTAAATTATATAATACACATATTTATACATAAATACATTAATGGTTGATTTTAATAACTAATTTTAACGTACTAATAACATTTTTTATAATTTATTCATACATGTATAGATTGATTATTGGCTCGGATCCTTATTACAAGGATCTAAGAAGCTCTGCATAAAAGAGTTGATTCCAAGTATCAGGAACTCCAGGGAGACACCAATGGCTACAATCCATGCCATGATGCCTTGGTGAAGCATAAAGGCCTGGGTGTCCATCTTTTCTCAATTGTGAAAGCATTGTTATGTTCATCAATTTCACTGCCTTTGACATTTTACTAATCACTCTCTCCACTATTTCTTCGCCTCGAATCTTCATCAATGGAATCTTTGCCTTAAATATTGGCTCTGTTTCTTCACCGCAATGCTTCCCATCATAATTCCCCCAAGCGCTACCACTATATATTTCACAACAATATATATATAAAAAACATATAATACATAAATAAATAAATCAATAAATAAAATAAATAGGTATGTGATATTTTTTTAAGAATTTATAGCTTGTTAGAAAAATATTAAATAAGTTGTTGAAAAGTTTTTATAATGAATTTATAAGTCCTTATCAGAAAGATGAATCATGTCAATTTATAAATCTAATATTCTAATGATTTATTTGAATTTTTTTAGAATGATACTTTCTTTTTTTAGAGATGTGTTTTTTTTTTCAATATCTTTTGTTTTTAATATTTTATGGAAAAAAATAGTAAAAATAATAAATTTTATTTTACACTTTTACTTTTTTATTTTTTTTTTCAAAATTTTAAAAAATATATTAACAATTAAAACAAAAAATAAAAACACAAACTAAATATTATTTTAGTTGTCCTGTTTCTACTACAGAGCAAAGTAGCAATAGCTGTGTAAATTAAAATTATTTTGGGATCGGCTATACTACGTCTATATTAAAATCAGCTATCAAAGTCAATTACTAATATAAAATACATATTGGAATAAAAATACGTATTGAAAATAAATTAAATTACACATGTATTTTACATAAATATATTGATAGCTGATTTTTGTTTTACTATAGGTGAAAATTCACTAACTTCATATAAAATTAAGAGTTGAGAACCGTTAGATGATAATTTAGTCAAATTTATCAAATTATTTAACAATTCTCGTATAGTTAACTACACACTATTGAGTTTCTACCTTTCAGATATTGTGTAATTAACATTATTAATTCATTATTTAGGGAACCTACTTAGGATGTCTTGCTGCATCTCCTCGGAAGAAGACTAGAGTCTTATGAAAATCAATGTTACTTTCCACCCACTGAGCCCATGTTGTTAGTGCCTTTTCATATGCAACCAAACGATCCATGTCTTTGTGTAAATCATTACCATCCGCTATGAAATCCCACCTGCACATAAACGTTGAACATCATAGCTAGTTAATCTAAAATACAAATAAATATTTATAAGTGAATATTCACCTGCAGTTAATTTCACGGGAAGTTAATAATTGAAAGACGTTAAATAATAATTTAGTCAAACATATTTAATCATTTAACAGTTTTTAACTAACAACTTTATATGAAGATAACTGCATCTAAGTTTTTAATGCATATATGGTGGAAACTCGGGTGCAATCGACTTCACGTAAAGTTGATAGTTGAGAGCTATTAGATGAAAATTTAGTTAAATTAATTAAACCATCTAACGACTCTCAATTATCAACTTCACGGAAAGTAGACTGCACCTGAGTTTCTAACTGAATATATATAGTTAATTTTGGAGTTATGGATCTCACGGAGTTGCGGTTCCAGACTGAAGCCACCATAGCCATGAATTGAAAACCAGAACATCACTCTGTTGCCACAGAGTAGCATCAGAATCGGCAATAGAACTCAGGTTCAAAACACGACCGTATGAAGTGCTTTCATTTTCTACTAGGAATGGATTCCATAACAATAGTATTGTCACATTGTGATTCTACATACACCGCAATAATAACATCGCATAATTAATGATTTGTTCGTCATAGTAAATTCATGATGAATAATTAACTATTATTACCGGAAAGGTGAATTTGGAGAAACCGTGATGGCGAATCCCTCCAATGAATGCAACGTGACGATGGTGTGAATGAAGTATGCATGTTAATGACTGCCACTGATTAAAGCTTATTGAATCCCCAACAAACGCTATCCGTTTATTCCTTAATCTCTCCAGAAAATCCTTACCATTAAACCTGCGCACATTATTTAATAATCATTCTTTCATTAAACTAATTCTCTTTCAGTTATTTGTGGTTCAATGTTAAATTTTAATGTCCTAATAGTGTATAAAGATTTATATGTATTTAATTACGTATAATAAAAAAAATTAAATCGTAAAAAGATAGAAGATTAATTGTTATAAATTGTTTTTTTCCCGTTACGTTTAATGGTTTATAGGCTGTGTTTAAAAGGGAGACTGAGAGTAAGAAATAGAGATCGAGAGATAAAAATTAAATTAAGTTATGTAAAATATATTGAATTAAATTATGTCTTATTGTTATGTTTAGTTTAAAATAAATATGGAGATTGAGAAAAATATTTAAAATTTGAAAAAGTTAAATAAAAGTATTTTTAAAAATAAATATTATTAAAATTTTTATCTCGGTTTTCAAAAATCTCAATCTTGTGACTAAAATTTTGTATAATGAGATTGAAATTTTAGTTCTCATCTTTAATCACCAAATACAATACTGAATTTTAGTCTCTTATCGCAATTTCGGTCTCTTAAAATAAATGCTATCATAGATGCAGAATCAACCTAATAGGAAAAATGATGATACCTTGGTAGGTTGCATGCATAGGGTTTCCATCTATATTTGAGATATTCTTTATCTGGACGACCATTTTGTTGGCAATCAAAGTGCATGTTTAGATGAAAACACTCACTTGAGTTGTAAAGAGGATATGAGTCATCATAAATCCATGTTCCATGGTAGATATCACACCCCTTCAAATTATGAATCTCATCATCTCCCCCATTTACATAGCCAAAAAATTGTAATAGTAGAACCAAAAATGCAATAACCATAGAAGATTATTAGTGTTTCAAGGCAAAAGAATAATGTTATGGAATCAAGGCATGCATGTAATGTAACCTAATAAAGATGGGGAAGTTATCATCAATTATTGTATGAAGAAAACGACTTTAACGTGTGTGCATTAACATTAATAATTTAATTGACTTTGCGAGGTAAACAATAGTTTTTGTAAACAATACGAACAATGAACTCTAAAATTAGCATAATAAAGTAAAAATACACTACACCCCAAATTATTCACCTAAATCTTAATAATAGGATAACCATTCGCACACTTAGTGAAATGAACATCTAATATATACATTATTTATATTATTTAAAATTTTCATTGTCTACCTATTTTTTTCCGAATTTAATTTGCAACCATAGCTTTTAATTATTTGATAGGCTACATACTATTACATATAGTGATGTATAAATCGCGTTTCTCTTGCATTCCAAAATTTAAGACACTTCTGTATCTTTATTGCATCTTATTAATATTAGTTACCAATAAAAGAAATTCATAGCTAGTAATTTTTAGTATGTTTAGTTATCATTTGGTTAGTATAAATATTAAATTATTTTTAATAAATAAATTTTATTAATTTATATGTATAAATTTTGAAAAATATGAATGTAAATGGTATTGATTTATGTGTATAAAATTCTGGTAAATATAAATACAAATTATATATTTCTTATATGCAAAACGTCTATAAATATAGATACAAATTATTGTTGACTATTAGTCATATAGCATTGTTCAATAAATATTAACACTCAACCAACTTGAGTTGGTCGAGTGGTCAATTCACTCGTCTCTTGAAATGGTTAACAAGTGTTAGAAGCTGTTATGTGAGTGAAGCAGTGGCTTGTGATGTAAGCAACTCAATAATTTTGTAGTAGCTGCATAATCAGCATGATGATACACATAATAATGAACTTGGTTCACATTTTTCTCTAAACTTGAGTTGCTCTCTTTATTCTTCAAACTCTCTTTTTAATTCTTCATTTCTTCAACCTAGATCTGCTACCTACATTGTGAAAAAAGAAAAAGAAGGAAATTTAATTAAGGAAAAGTGTCACAACTTAATAATAATGCACCACAAGCTAATCGTTCTCATTGGTCTTATCCAATTGAAAGCAAAGTCATTAATTGGTGATGTCCATGCTTATTATTTGGGGTTTATTTTCACCATGATAAGCATGCTATGCCAGCGACATGAATAAAACAGAAATAAATTTTGGTAACATCAATCCGGTGACTCGATTTCAGGATCATTAAATTATGGTGTTATTACATTGTTAATGTGGTACACATTTTGATAATATCATCTTATTAATTTTTTTATATAAAAAAAATTCTGCTAGAGAGTCAATGGAATATTTGTACAATGTGTATAATGGACTATTTATTTGACCCAATATGAGTTAAAAAATGAACATCTAAGATAAAATACTACTAATTTCTCAAATACAATACACCAATACTATTCAGAACAACCATCTGAATACCAGGAATAATAAACATCTGATATCCTACTAAATCGAACATTCCTAAACTACCCATTATACATTATACAGATAATCCATTAGCTCTCTATACTTCCTCAAAAAAAAAAAATTATATTCGCTCAAATAATTTGTAAAATTTTAGAGTCCGTCTAAAGTAAAAAATTCTTTTTTTTTTAAATTATGAAAAGCCATATTAATATTGTTTGGTATAATTTTAAAAAATGCTTTTAACTTTTTAAAAATTATTTAAGAGTTTTTAAAAAGTAAAAAAATATGATTTCTCTTTTTCTCAAAACCTGTTTTATCATTTTTATTTATTAAATAATTATTTCTATAACTAAAAATTTAAATACAAAATAATTTATTTATAAATTATTTTAATATAAATCCTTATATTTTAGGATTTTTTTTCAAAAAGGTTTAATTAAATTGTTTCCTCAAACCAAACATGCATATTTTAAAAATTTTATTCCAAATATATTAGTTCCCTCTCTATTTAAGCCACTGAATGGATACCTATTCCACATACATACCCTACCCTTTATTCTACATGATCTTGTATTATTGTTCTTGTGTCAAAAACGCAAGCCATGTTTATTGTGTTATTGGTTCTACTACTACAATTTTTTGGCTATGTAAATGGCGAAGATGAGCTTCATAATTTAAAGGAGTGTGATATCTACCATGGAAAATGGGTTTATGACGATTCATATCCTCTTTACAACTCAAGTCAATGTTTTCATCTAAATATGCACTTCGATTGCCAACAAAATGGTCGTCCAGATCAACAATATCTCAAATATAGATGGAAACCATTTGCATGTGACCTACCAAGGTATCATCATCAGTCTTCAATAAAAATTACTAATTAAAAATTAATTCTTTTTGCTTATTCTATATTTATATATAAGCAGTGCTATATCATCAGTAAATATCTTTTTTTATTAATATTTAACCAATAATAATTTACACTTATATTTACAAATATTTTACACATAATAAATATATATATCATTTGCACTTATATTTACTAAAATTTTACACACATAAATTAATACAGTTATGTAAGTATAATACCCACAACTAATTAGCCCTAGGATCACTCACTCATATAAATGACACTATCATATTTTTCATCTCTCAAACTCACTAACACTCATAAAACAAGGGAGAGAATTTTCACATTTCAAAACATACACATTTCATTATAGAACACACACATACAATACACAAGGCATATGTGCCTTTATATAGGCAATGCTTCCTATTAAAATAATAATTTATGAATCACAAATCAATTTTGTAATGACTACCATTTCATGAGTTGGCTTCATGAATCATCTTTCAACTTGTATTCATGTAGTTTCTATAATCTTCTAATTTCAATTCAATTTGATTTTGAATTCTTCAATGTTGTAGAATGTTGTAGATGTACTACTCTCTTGAATATTCTTCAAAAATCTTCAAGCTTCCAACATCTTCTAGTAAATAGATGATTATTGTTTTCAACTCAAACTTTTCTTCCTCAATTTTTTAACCATGTTTCATGAAGATTCTAGTTCATGCAAGTTGATTTAAAATTTTAATCAACAAGTTACATCTATAGTTTTCAGTAAAATTAATAAAATTTATTTTTAAAAATAAATTAATATTTATGTTATCAAAATAATAACAAAAAATATTAAAAATTACTGAACAAGAGTTTTTCTTATATATATACTCATGAAGGTTTAGTGGTAAGGATTTGTTGGAGAGAATGAGAAATAAAAGGATAACATTTATTGGGGACTCAATAAGCTTAAATCAATGGCAATCTTTCATATGCATGCTTCATTCACACCATCCTCATGCCGCATTCACTCGAGACAACGATCATGGTTTCACTCAATTCACCTTTCTGGTTAGTTAATTAATTAGCTCAATAATAAAATTCATTCATCTATTATATTATTATTATTATTATTATTGCCTTCTATATATGGTTGTTAAATTGAGCTCGTTTATATTATATATGTGTGTGTTAATTAGAATCACAACGTATCAGTGGGATTTTCATGGAATGCATTGTTGGTAGAAAAAGAGAGCACCTCTTACGGAATGGTCTTGAATCTTGGTTCCATTTCTGATTTTGATGCTAACATGTGGCGACACAGTGATGTTTTGATCTTCAATTCATGGCTCTGGTGGCTTCATAGTGGCTCTGATAGACCGTACGCCACATATATATTATTTCATTTTATTATTACTCTCACTATTATATATACATACATATTATAATATACAAAAATATTATATATATACTAAAATTAATTACGTATATTTGTGTATAAATATATAAGTTGTTTAATTTATTTTTAATATATATTTTATATTAATAGGAGATTACTTGATAAAGACACTAAAAATATTTTTTTAAGATGTTTACATGTATTATGATATTATTGGACATTTTTATTAAATCGGTTAATAATCTATTTTTTAATAAATCATAACAAAATCGGTTTATTATAACAACAATAATAAACTCAATTGTCTGCACTATAATTATTAGACCCAATTTGATCCGACTGATTTACACAATCTAAACCGAATCATATTTAAATTTTTTGATAAAAAGACAAATATATCCCTGATTTTTGTTTAAAAAATAAACCAAAAAAATCTATGATCCAGTGGATTATGTAAATTAATTGGTTCGACCAAATTTGATAACAATTGGATTTATTATTTTTGTTATAAAAAAATTAGTTTTATTCTAATTTGTTAAAAAATTAAAAAATAACATATTAATTAATACGTCCAATAATAATACGACACATAACTATCTTTATAAAAAGACGTTTTACGCATCTTTATAAGAGTATCCTCTTGATTTTGATACGTGAATGTGACCTTAGCTTATATATATGTGGATATATATATAGGTGGGATTTCATTGTGGATGGTGATGATTTACACAAAGACATGGATCGTTTGGTTGCATACGAGAAAGCATTATCAACATGGTCTCATTGGGTGCAAAATAACATTGACTTTGATAAAACCCTAGTCTTCTTTCGAGGGGATTCACCAAGACATCCCAAGTGAGTTTCTTAAATAATAATCACTAATATCGCCACTATAATATTATAAGCTTATTAGTAGATAATTAGTATTTTTATTAGTCAATAATTATAACTCAAATGACATAGTTTCTCTATATTCACTTAGAGGTCGCGGTTCAAGTCTGCTACAGACATATATTATGACGACCTTATCAAACAATATTCGTTAATTTGGTGTCTTGTGTTGGTTATTTAATAGTGCTAGCGAATGGGGGAATAACGATGGAAAGCAATGCAGTGAAGAAAGAGAACCAATAGAAGTTAGGGAAGTGAATGAGTATCGAGAACTGAAGAAACCAGCGGGTGAAGGGATTGTGGAGAGAATAGTAAGAAAGATGAGAAAGCCGGTGAGGTTGTTGGATATAACAAGATTGTCGGAGCTGAGAAAAGATGGACACCCAGGTGCTTATGCTTCATCTCATCATCAAGGCATGGATTGTAGCCATTGGTGTGTCCCTGGTGTTCCTGACACTTGGAATCACCTCTTTTATGCCGAGCTTCTCAGAGCTTATGTATAAAACAATCATCATCATTATCTATATATTTCTCAAGGGGATGCTCCCATGCATAAAACGTCTCTTTTTGTAAAGACATTCACGTATCGCATTATTATTGGACGTATTAATAAATCGGTTATTTTTTAATTTCTTAACAAATTAGAATAAAATCGATTTTTTTATAACAATAACAATAAATTTAATTTTTTTTGGAATTTAATTATATTTTTAAATTTTGAAGGATTTAAATGTCCGAAAAACAAAAAATCAGGGATATAATTGTCTTTTTATCAAAAAATTTAAAGATATTCGATTTAGATGGTATAATTCGATCGGATCAAATCGGGTCTAATAATTATAATGCAGACAATTGAGTTTATTATTGTTACTATAATAAACCGATTTTGTTCTGGTTTATAATAAAAAATAAATTATTAACCGGTTTAATAAAGATGTCTAATAATAACATGACATGTGTGAACGTCTTTAAAAAAAATACATTTTTAGTGTCTTTATTAAAGTGGTCTCTATTTCTTAATCAATTTAGATTAATCAAGTGATCATTTTATTCGTTAGCTTAAATAAATGTTGGATATTAAAATCAGTCTTATACATACAATAACTCATTAACCAGATCATTAAATGAAGTTTAGATATTTTATATAATAAAAATATTCTGAACAACAACAAAAAAATCATCTATATTTATGTGTCTATGCATGAAAGTGTGTTACAATAGGTTCGATTTAATTTTGCTTATTAATATTTTTCGAGAAATGATGTTACATATGTATGTAAAAGATAATAAAGATGTATAAGAAAAATGTACATACAAGTATTTTTCCTAAAAATGTTGTTATATGTATATGGAATAATAAAGTCATTTTTAATTTTTAGCCTTTTTTTTCTTCTTTGAATTAAGTTTTTGGTTCGAGACGCGTAACTGTTTAAGCCCAGAAAATTCAGAATGACTAAAGCGTTTTTCTTTGTTTCATCTAACAAGATTGGACTGAATAACCAAACAGGCTCTCTCAACAATAACAAGGTCTTAATCAGTTGGGCTCGTCACAGCCCAAGATAAAAAAAAACAGAAAACAATGACAAAAATAAAATAAAATAAAAGAATTATAACCATCTTGGGTTGGTTGAATAGTCATCACTTGTCCGTTTAAATAAATGTCAGAGGCAGCCGAGGCTTGGAGCTAGTGGCAGAATCTATTGCCTCATAAGAAGCTGCACCCGGATTCAAGTCCTATGAGAGGGAAAATGAACCCTTAAATGAACTCATGTAGTGTGTGTGAGTGTTGTGTAGGTGTGTAATACATGAGTAATGCCTAGGATTAAGGGCCGTCTAATCTATGTGACAAATAAATAAATAAATAAATGTCAAAGGTTCAAATTGTGCATTATGTATATAGTAATTTATTAGACAGTGGTAGATCCTTAAATTGAGCTCAGATCCACGACATATTAGTCATTAACCTGACAAGTTGAGAAATATAGTGGAAAAATTGAAAAACAAAAATTAAGTTGGGTTAATCTAATAATTAACCCACTAATTCGTTTAATCAAGTGTTTAGTGTTTAAATTTCACCTTATAGATGCTACAAACTATTGGCCGACAATAAATTTTTAAATAAAACTCCGATTCGTAATGGATTAGTGTTTATCCTGCTAGGTTGGAGATACTGTAGATACTGTAAAAAAAAAAAAAAAGGGACAAAAACAAAAGCAATTATTAGAAAAAACAAGTGAGATAAAGTTTTCTTCTATCTTCTTTCTTATTCTTATAGTATTTATCTGTATCTATAGTTGGCTAGTCAATCTCTCAATTTTCTATTTGATCTCTAGATCTTACAGTTTATTTTGAATAATTAGCTAGCCTCTCATCAATCAAGCATCGTAAAACAGAATCTAACATGCTGCATATTGGTTGAAATCATAGGTCATTGATTCATATGCACTACTCTCACACACACACAGACAATAGATCGCATATAGATTTGCATGCAAATATATAAAATAATACTACAAATATCGCTATGACGTATGCATCACATGATAAATAATGATGAATGATCTCTAATAGTGTGCCTTTAATTTGATTAATTCCAACTTGTACATATTTTTTCATGTTATACTACTATAAAAGAACCTTAGAATATAATAATATAATATAAAGTGATGATGATATGTATAAAAATTATGGCCTATTGTATGGTTTTTTTCAATATATTTTAATTTTTATGCAATAATTTTATATATTATTATATCATAAAAAATAACTAATTTTTAAATGTTACTATTTAAAAAGTTATTTAAATACATCAATCCAATATGATCATTGCATACAAATTATTCAAAAATATTATATATACATAAAAAAATTATCAAATCTGATAGGTGCTTCAAATGTTTATAACATGAAGAGATCAAATATTATTTAAAAATTATTAGTTTATTTTAATGTTTTGATTTTTTTATTTAATTATTAGATTGAGCTTTATGTTTGTGGATTTTAGAGTTTTCTTTATTTTAACTTAATAAGAGGTTATAAATACCTCATTAGCTATTGTAGTAATGGTATTGAGTGATATAGAGGTGTCAAAATACTTTTTGATTTGGTGATAAAATCATGGTGTAGACAAGTGAGATTGAGTGGGCCAATGAATTATAGCTCAAATGACATAATTTTCCGATACTCAACTAAGAGGTTGTGGGGTTCGAGTCTCCCTATCTTCGATAAAAAAGAAGTGAGGTTAAGTGGATTCCTCTCTTATTATTGCTCGAGAAATTAGATAAAAAGTAGAGTAATAATTTGTATTTAATTTCAACTTATCCTTTTGTTTTTATTTTATTTTAATGTATCTTTTTTATTTAATTTTAATTCATATTATTTTATTTATCTTTTTTCGTATCAAAATCAATTATATTTATTTATGTATAAAATTATAAATATATATATATGTATTATTTAATTTTTTTAAATATATATTTTATATTTTAACATATATTTTATATTGATAACTTATTTAGTGATTGAATTTTATATACATATAGTATAATTAAAAATTATTTATATGAAAACAAAATTTCTAAAACTAACCTGTATTAATGTATTATTAGGGTTTATGAAAACACCATTTTATAAAAGCGCGTAGCAAACACAATATATATAAATCCAAACTCAAGTACATGAATGAATGAATGAATAATAGTACAAGGAAATGAGAGTCAACAGAAGAAGCAGAAAGATGATAGAGAGTCCAAATTGAGATGCTCCTTTATTTAATTTGCAGAGCCAATAAGTTAAGGTAGCAAGCTGGCATATATAATTATATAGTAACAGTAGTAGTCAACGCTATGGGGGTAGTGGCAGTCAACTTTGTTATATTATGCTGCAATATTGCAATCAATTACAATATTGAATTTCTTTTCTATATATGTATGTGCATGCATTCTCTCTCCGATCCTGTCTCTTTCTCACTCTCCATAATTGCATACTACGTACATGTACAGTACCTAATGTATATAAAATATTATAAGAAAATAATTTTCTAACACCCAATATAATTCTTCATCCTATATTAAAATTTATCTCCCAACGCTACAACAATTCCAGCAGATAGCAGCGAAAATTTTGCGGCAGTTTTATAAAACTGTCGCAAAATGACAACCTGCGATACATATGGCGGCGGTTATTGATCGGGACTGCAATAAGATCACATTTAGCGGCGGTTTTTCATGAACCGCCGCTATATTTCAATAAGGCTTGCATTTAACGGCGTTTTTTCAAAAATCGCCGCTATATGTATTGTCGGGTGAGTATTGTTTTACATTTTGCGGCAGTTTTGTTTAAACCGCCGCAAAATGCGTATTACCACATATTGCAATGTTTTGTTTAGTAATAATCATTTGAGTATAATCTAAGTTAAGTAAACACTACTATCTTAAGCTACATATGTTTAAATCATTGTTACTTAAACTCGTAACACTTTTTCTACATTCGTTTTACGTAAATAAAAAAATCACAAGTTAAATAAGCTATATATGTTGGCCACAACTATAGTACCTACGTTTACCGTGGCTACAAGTGGCTAGTAATTGACCATCTAATAAAAATGTGACATTTGTCATAGTCTAAATTAACATAAACATGCTTATAGCTAATCTAAGGTAGATAAAACACACATTTTTTACAGCAAGAGCGATAGTGAGGTCGAGATCCAATAGCCCCTTGTATGACATGCCCTCGTAGTCCACTACAGAAGAAGAATCGAAGTCGTTGCATTGCCTATGAGACACATTTCACTGGCGGCTCATTCTCGATCCGTCGCACGATGTAACATTTCAAAAAACATGATACGACACGCTGCTGGGAACGCCATGACGTCAGAAGTAAAGGCGGAGAAAACGGCAGCTGCGAAGATGAATTAAGCGTGCTACTCTGGCTCGGGTTACATGTATTGTTGTTAATGTGAACGAAGTTGTTGCTGTTGTTCAGAAGCTCCGCCGCCATCTGAAAATTGGTCTTAGCCTTGGCGCCATACGCACGCGCTGCCCCCTCTGCAGTTTCGAAAGTTCGAAGCCAGACGTGCATCTTGCCAGGGTCATGGATTTGGGCGGCGTCCATGGCCGTTTCCTAACAGATCTCTTTGGCATGACTGCTTAACAAATTTATCGCGATTAAGGTGGTCATAATCCAAGTCAAAACCATCTCCCTTTCAACTGTCAAACTCTCATAGGTTCTATCATATCTAGCCACCATAGCCACGAAGCAAACAAGCCACCATAGACATCACCATATATGTTAACTCATGTGAACAAATTTACTAATAAGATTTTTTTATTTACTTTATTGGCATTTAAATTTGCATTCAAATATGGATGTAAAAGAAGAAAATAAAATCATACTCTGTACTAATTAAAAATCAAACATTTTCTAAAAATAATAATTATAAATATTTTCTATAAAATATTAAAAATAATAATTATAAATATGTTCTACAAGTCATTAAAAATTCAAAATGTTATAATTTTACAAAAATTATAATTTTAAATTATCTTTTTTTATTTTAATGATTTGTTGGGCATTTATTTAAATAAAAATTTAAATTTTTTTTAATAACAATCTTAACTTGTATTCTTAGATATAAGAATTCATAATAACTAAATTTAAAATAAATTAATGTTTTATCAAAATTAAATACTAAATAGAATAAAAATATTTTTATATGAAAATCAATTAATTATCTACATATTATCGTGGTTAATAGATTCAATAATGCTAACTGACCAACAAAATATAATATTTTTGACAAATATTTTACTAATTTTAAATATTAAAGACTAAATTCTAAATCTTAATAAATATTTTTAGAAAATATTTTATTTTTAATAATTTATAAAAAATATTTATAATTATTGTTTTTTTATTTATGATTGAATATACTCTTTATTGAATTCATTATGGATATTATTATATGTACTCTTTATTATACTCTTTATATACACTTGGATCATATATAAATAGACGTAAATTACTTCGATCTACTATGGTCCAAAATTAATTCGAAGCAGACTCATTCGAATTACTAGGGACGACCTAGCGTGCATAATTCGAATCACCCTGATTCGAACTACCCTAGGACTACATGCAAGCATAATTCAAATTGGACAAATTCCAATTACAAGCATTACTACTAATTCAAATAGGACTAATTCAAAGTAGTGTTGGTTTAAATGTGCTTTTGGGAGATCCTAATAATATTTTTCAATTTGGTAGAATTGTGTAATTTGGTCCTCCATTTGATTTAATTGTGTATTTTACCCAATATATAAGGTGCCTATAATAACAATGATCAGATATATAAAGTATACAATAAAAATCTATGTGGCAATTAAATGTGTTCAGATGATATATATAATTATTAGCGCTATATACATCGAAGAGATATTTGGCTTGATGGTAACATGACATTGTTAAAGCTTTTCCTTATCTACAGTTCTGATTCTAATAACTATGAACAAAAATATTAAAATTTGGCGGCGGTTTAGAACCGCCGCAAAACAAATGTTGTGTTCGTTTATTTGTTATTTAGTGGCGGTTATTCCAGCGGTTGACTAAAACCGTCGCTATCCATTTTGCCGCGTCATATTTTTCGGCGTTTCATGAAATCGCTGGGCGGTTAAAAACTATCGCAAAACAGTTATATTGTCTATCTTTTTTATATTTAGCGGCGGTTATCAGCCACCACAAAATGGTTTTGTTTTCAAATCACTAGCATTTAGCGGAGGTTGCAAACCACCGCAAAATTGGAAATATCATTTTTCACCCTCATACTGTGGCAGGTAATAACCGCCGCGAAACTAATTCCCATTTTGCGGCGGTTTTTCTTGCGGTTGAAAAAAACCGCCGCTAACTGTTTGCCTGTGCCCCATCTTCTGGCGTTTAATTAATCGCTGCGAAATATTTTGCGGCGGTTCAAAACCGCCGCTAAACGGCTCCAGGAACCGCCGCTAAATGACGTTTTTGTTGTAGTGAACTCTATTATTTTTATATTTTTTATTTGACTCTCATTTTAACATTTGAGCTCATATTTTTTTTTTTTACTTTTTAATTAAACTAAATGTTAATAAATATTTTACGTTTAAGTGTAAAGTAACTTTTGATATATCCTATATTATATATATCCATCAATGAAGCCAGCATCTCCAAAACTTTAGGTTAAAAGAAAGTTAAATGTAGATAGGGCTAGAAATGGAATAAGGTTAGACAGCTTGTTAAAAAATTTTAAACCTAGCTTACAATTAACTTGACTTGGTCTGGTCTAATTTGGTAAAAA
>NC_029778.3:3658201-3681540 GCF_000817695.3 Arachis duranensis
AATTCAGGTATTTAAAAAAAAAATTTAATATATTATAGACTAAACTCAGGTTAAATAGACTTAATTTTTTAATAATATTGATTTGACCTAATTTGTTTCTATCCCTAAGTAGGGCACAAACAAAGGACCACTCATTGCGTGGTGGCCTAATCATCAGTAAGAAGCACGTGAGTTTAACATTGAAGAAATATAGTTTTAAAATTATTAATATATATGCTGGAATTCTTTTTTTTAGATGAACAAAAATCAAATTTTGGACTTTTAAGTTATAAAATTTTTTTTACTATATCATAAAATTGCCTTTTTTTTAACTTTAATATAATAGAAAATATAATGCATTAAGAGAGTTGATTGTTAACTAATTGGGCTTCTTAAACATTTGATCAAGAGAGCATTATTACTTAAAAATGTGCATATAGAAAATTATGTTGCAAAAACTTTAATCTCTTTAAAGAAGAGTTCAATTATTGTCGTGGATACTCTAACAAATAAAGAAGAAATAAAGATGTATATTATCTTCTACTCTCTAATAATATTTCCATTGAATATTATATTTTATTATATTATTTAATTATTTGTATATATATATATATATATATCGTTTTATAAGCGCGTTTTTTGTGCCCCACATAAGCAGCCTCTAGCCACGATGTAATTAATCTCCATGTATATGTATATATAGATAGGGTCCCCACACGTTAGATATCATTTTCATTTTTATTTAGCTTTCTTTAATTTCTGTAGAACCCCTTCATTCTCCTTTCGTTATCAAGAATTAATCAATGGTAAGGAATGAAAGTGGATAACAAATTAAAATTCTACCTATTCAAAGAGTTGGAATTACAAGAAATTATATGACCAAACTTTTATGGTAATTATCAAAACATATATAAATACTCAAAGTGTTTTTATATAAAAATAATAATTAAAATATAGATACGTATTATATTAATAATATTACGTGGGTAACCTGAAATAAGTGAATTGGACTTAAAGAATTGGTCTAAACATTAATGGATGGTGGTCTCTAACTTGTTCGCGTTTGGAAGTCAGCGTTCGAGTTGCGTGATTAAAGAAGTGGGGGTGGTATACTTGCCAGCTCATGTCGAGTCTGACCTTTTTGGAGAGGAGCTTATGTCAAGAGGTCGGGTATATAATGAAGGCCAATCTTTGAGTTGAACATCTTTTATCTTTTTTGGACATGGACCATAGTATTGGATTAGGATATGAACAAATAATAATAATAATTTAGTTAAATATATTATAAAATTATTTTTATGTGAATGATCGTTTGTCAAAAACGTAAAGTATGGATCAGAACAATAATTAGTAGCTCATAATATTCTAGAGTTTTCTTAAATTTAGAAAAAAAAAAAGAAGAAGAAAATATTAAAAGTCCTATGATCCTATCTATCTATAACTCATCATTTTCTTGAGTGATGTTATTTCAGACGAACATGTTCTCTTGAATGATAATATGATTTGCATGGTCATGATTATTTTCATAGAGATGGCGTTGACCAATGTTCATACAAAAATTATGGTATACGAGACCGGCTATTAAAAGTAGCCAATCAGCTAAATAATATAAAGTCCATTAGTTTGTGGATCAACCATATCATGATCAATGGTAAGTATTAACTAAAAATATATATTTAAATATAAAATATAAAATACAAATTAATAATATATTAAATATAGTCTATTAGTTTGTGTATTATCTGTCCTTTTTTTTTTAATTTTGGTTGATATTTTTGTCTCTATCATATATATTTTTTTGAAATAAACAAATAAGACCTAAAATATGAATTAAAAAAAAAAGGCATAGTGTATCTATTCGCTATTTTGCTATTATGAATAACATCACAAACGCTGTCATCATCTTCAAATCCTTTTCCATGTTACATAATAAAGGCAACAATAATTTAAGCAAACGATGCTTTATTAAAAAAAAATGCTTTATTAATAAATTCATTTTCAATTTTTTCATTATACATATATAATAAAGTTATAAATCACTTAAGAAGAATATCCTTAAAGAGAGAAAATACTAGTGATAGATTATATCTAACTCTTTTGGGTAAGGTATTTAATATTTAATTCGAATAAAAAGTAGGTTCCAAAAGATATGGAATGATTTTTATGAATGAAATGTGATGGTTTCAGTGGATAAGAGAAAGGGGGTTGAATCTTAGCCCCCTTTTTACGATGCTAACATTTGCTGACCTTTAAAAAAGACTTTTCTGTTTTTGCTCGTCATTGGACACGAGCAACTTTGTTTTGTCTCGTCCCTTGCTACAAGACTTTTCTTTTTGTCTCGTCACTTGGCACGAGATAATTCTGGTTTTTGCTCCTGTGTAGTAGAAAACAGAAATGGAGTAGAAAGGAGAAGAAGATTGCACTCAGATATATCCTGGTTCGGCTGCTAAGTGCAGTGCAGCCTACATCCAGTCTCCATCACAAACATGATGGAATTTCACTATAATCAATCTGATTACAACTTGTAAAGTGCTAATCCAACTTACAAGGGGATTCCCACAGAATCATGAAACACAACATAGATGAACAAAGGAACTCTAAGACATCTATGGCTTTTTCTTTTAATTTTGCACTCTCTGCCTTTTTCCGCTCTATGGTTTTTTCATACAAACCTCACTGTTTGCCTTTTTCCATGAGACTCAAGACATGACAAAATTAAACAGAAAATTACAAAACAGAAGAACATTGAAGGAGAAGAGAAAACTGTTAGCTCAGGTAGCTCCAAGATGGATTTCTGGCCTTTGATGCTTCATGATGATGATGACTTCATCTACTTCAATCTCTGCCTCAACCATCCCTTCGCCACTCTAGCTACTCCCTGTGGTGGTTGAGCAGAATCAAAGACAAGCCATGCTTCAAGAATCTCCCTTGCTGGCCGAATCTTCATCTTCCTTTTCTGAGCATGAAGGATCCGAAATTACTTCACCAAATCTAACCACATTTGGTGAAAATCTCAGCCACTACATACTTTTCTTTTTCCTGCCATCATTAACTTGATGGTCTTGATGCATGCAACTTCTTCTTTTTCTTTGATGAGCATAGCGTCCATAGCTTCCTGGACAAGGACCGAAGAAAGAAGAAGAAAGAGATGAGAGAGAATGAAAAGAATCTGAAGAGAAGCAATACAAAGTGGTTAAACCAATTAATTGAGAATAGCTTGCTTTTACTTCCCTAGCTTAGAGTGGCGTGTTTGTCATAATAGCCATCAATCATTCAGCTGAACTTTTCTCTCTCATATTTCCCATGCATTAATTAACAATGTAATAGATTTTGAAATCCATCACATGGTTAAAAGAAATCCATCACATGGTTAAAGGTTTGGTTCCGCTGGAAGCACTTTGCTTTCATTTTTCCTTGGTTTCGGACCAAGCTTGGAACCATTTATCACTAATAACATTTTGGGCTTGTAACATTGAGATTAAAACTGGCCCATTTAGTTAACATTTGCTTTCCTGATGAAATTGGGATCAAGCAATGAACACATAAGAAGGCTTTCTTTGGGCTTTGTAGAGTTAAAATTTTCTGGCCCAATTAATAAAACCGTTTCAGCCAAAAAATTACACAACAAGAATTATATGGGGCTGAAGTTTAATTAATTGGGCTTGGGATATTTCTTTTCATTTCGGCCCAATATAAAATCTGCACAACAAAATTATTAATTAAGCAAATATGAATTAAGATCAAATTAATAATTTTGTAATTAAATATTTTAATAATATTTGTTCATCATCAAAATTAAATAAGAGTTTTCCAAACTCATCAAAATGTATAATGTTTGAATAAAAATTCTGAGTCATAATAACACACAAATAATTTGAAAGTTAAGTCTACTCTGTCTCTCCCAATTATATTAATTATTACATTTCTGTATTACCAAAAAAAATTTTCACATGTCAACGAATTATAGTTCAAATGTCATAGTTTTTCTATATTTATCTAAGAGGTCACAGATTCGAACCTCTTTATCTTTGGTTAAAAAAAAAAAATTTACATAAATATCGATGAGTATTTGCCTAATTGCCTCCAATAAGTCTTTTAACAAAGTTGGAATCACACCTTACTATATCATGAGTCTTTTATCTTTGTCACTTCCCTTAAGATAAATATTTTATATGGAATATTATTATCATCATCATCAAGTTACATAACTCACTATTTGATTTCGTTATAGTGCATTGGACACTTTGCTTGAAAGCTTCAACAAAGAGACTTAATGATGGAGGTTGGTCAATGGTAATAAATAGATCAAATAACGCGTTTTCTTCTAAACAAGAAAAATATTGAAAATAAAATGTTGGTGGAATATTATTATTATGCAGTTAGAAGAGCTTTAATTTGCAGAAGAAAATTAAAAACAAACAAACAATTAAACATGGTCGGTTGGTCCAATAATAATAACAATACTCTTAATCCTATTTTGAAGTCCTGCATAGCTCATCAAAATTTGTCATCTACAGACCTATGTTTCACAAAATATAATTATTTTTTAAACACATATAATTGAAACAATAAAGTCATAAAAGAAGATTTCATAAGATTTAGAAAACCATGTCTATAAATTTTGTGCTGAAAGTAAAAACTCACTTAATTATTATGATGAATGCCGACAGAGAGTCAAAGAGATATATCATATATATATATAAACAAAAATATTTTATTTATTACAATTTGTTTTTTATTCTCACAGTATCATTCTACTCCCTCTTGCATCTTACAATCATAAACAAATATTATACATTATATTAATATCTATGATGTACGGACACTGACACAGACATGAGACACGACACGATACGACACGGGACACGCCGATACGCGAATTTTAAAATCTTACATGACACGGAGACACGCATACATATAAAATATAAAGTATTTTTTAGATAAACCCTTAATGATATTTTAATATTTTATTGATATTAAAATATGAATTAATTTTTTAAATTATTTTTAATGTCTTATTTTAATTATATCAAATATTTAAAATATTTTTTGTTTTAACAAATAATACTATATACTATATCTAAATTTATTTTAAGAATATATATTAAGAATAAGATCGAACACGCTGACACATGATGATATTTAGGTGTATCCAAGTGTATCTAGAGAAGAATTTTTTATTTTTGTTGAGACACGGTTAATTTGGACACAGCAGACACGCGTGTCGGACGAATGTCGGTGAATATCGTATCTGAAATGTATCCGACACGCAGACACGACAACATAACAAAGTGTTCGTGCTTTATAGATTAATATTAATACATTAAGATTAACATTGGGTTTGGCATTATGCCATAATAATAGTATTTTAATTTGGTCCCTACTTACAATAAGACTACACAGTACCTTATGCTGCATAACCATTTATTTATTTTTTCTTGTATCCTAATATCTATCACTATCCTCATCTGATGAATCATGACTCAAATCTCATAAATGAGTTCCCTATAGTTGTTACCTCACTACCCTTCTTTATTTATTTCTGCTACTTATTGGAACAACAACCAATTAGTAACACTCCAAAGTTCAAACTTAATCATGGAGAATAATTTAGACCATTGCTGTTGTTCCAAGCTCCTTCTTTTTCTTCTCCTTGGTTCAACTTCATTGGTTTTCTTGTCACATTTGGCTTCTGCTGCCACACCAAAACTCAACAATGAAGAGGGTAAGAGAGTCATTACTTCACTACTACTACTTCTTCTTGTCTTAGTAGCTTAATATAATTATTGCTTTTTGTATTCTATAGTTATAGGAAGGAAGTGATTTTGGTCAAATCTTATATGGTCACATAATTTTAATAATTAATGATTGATATAACATTATTGTTGATTTGATTTATGTATGTGCAGTGAAGGCATTGAAAGAGATAGGGAAGAAGTTAGGGAAGAAGGATTGGGACTTTGGTGTTGATCCTTGCAGTGGAAAAGGGAATTGGAACATGTCTGATAAGAAGAGCTTTCAGAGCTTTGTGGCTTGTGATTGCTTTTCCTTCAATCAATCTTCTTGCCATCTTGTAAGCATGTACTGTTCTCTCTCTTAATCATTCATTTTTAATGTGAATTATGGCAGAAAATCACATGGAAGCATGTGCCTTTAGGGAGATGAAGGAAGAGCCTCACTTTTTCTTCTTCAAGCTTTCCATTTAATTGTTCTTCATGTGAATTTTCCTTCAAATTGTTAGTTATAACTACCTGAACTTATCATAAAATTCATAAATCATCTTCCTCTTTCAAATTATGCTTAGCTATATATATAACTTAGAGGTTTAATTATGTATGTCTTTGTAGTATTCTGTTAACATAATGTAACTGTAGTTATTTTATTGAATGTAACAAATTTTATTGATTGAGAATCACTGAAGGATTCAATATTAATATCACTGATTCTCTAAACAGTAAGAGTTTCTCTGTAGTATCTTTTATAATATTTGTTGTAATGTGTGCATATCCTTTGGCCATACAATGAGTTATGTTGTCTTATATATTAGTCTTAATCAAACAAATTAGTGAGGTGTCAAAGTGCCCCATTGGTCTAAATTGGAGTGAAGTTTGAAAATTTGTTGCAAAGTCCAATCATCATTTTCACACCTCAGAAGTGACAGATCTTTGTGCAAATTGCATGTCATAGTTGACTTTGAAGTGGATCCTCTGATCTAATCATTTTTTTTAAGACAGCAAAAGTAAGTTCTTATCTGTAATAACTTTTTGGTCAGTGCTTACTGCAAACTTTTAAATTATATATTCTTTTATATCCAATTGATAAGTCCTAGATTGACTAGGCTTGAAAATATGTCACTGTAGTTTGCTTAATTTACTTTTGGAGTTTACTAAAGTCAAAATTTGATCTTAATTTTTGCAAATGTTAACTGGTTTTTTGAATAGGAAGTGTTGATTTAAGTTCAAAGATGACTAGTGGCTTACTTAACAGAATGTTTTCTGTTCTTTTATGAAGAAAATACATAAATTCTACATTGTTCTGTTTTAAGGCTTCTTTGTTGGAACATTTTGCATTAATCATAATCATGTTAACCACTACCTAAATTCTAATCAGTAACACTTATTACACCAAGTGCTTCATATTAATTGTATATTTAGATTATTTTTTAATTAGCAAAACAAAGGAAGCACCTGCTAGTAGTTAAGAAAGTACTAGTGTCAAAATAATGTTTATTATAAATAGTGTATGCATAGTGGTAGCACGATTAAATTCTAATTTCCTGATTTTAATTTCACATTCTAAAATCTTACAGATACTTGAAGGCAGAGAATCTGAGTGGTACTCTTTCACCAGAGTTTTCCAAGCTCCATTATCTCAAGATTTTGTAAGATAAACCAACCAAACCTCAGCTTTTGAACTATGATTCATTGCTCCATTATCTCTAACTTGGTGTTGCACTTTCAAATAGGGACCTTAGTCGCAACCTCATCACTGGTTCTATACCTCAACAATGGGCTTCCATGAACTTAGTTGAGCTGTAAGAAGTTTCTTTCTCATATAATGAACCCTTTGGTTTCGCAGCACGCAGTGCGCATGCGCGAACACTATGTTTCTTCCTCAGCAAGTAAACAGCTTGCCAATGACAATATAGATTTGTTCTTAACTGAATTTGCAGCTCTTTAATGGGAAACAAATTATCAGGTCCATTCCCTAAGGTTCTCACAAATATTACAACTCTCAAAAACATGTAAGTTGATGCATTTTCCTTTATTTTCACCTTTATTGTGAGTAGAAATGTTATGTACTCTAAACAATGTATGTGGTAATATATGATTTCCAATATTTGCATGAACATTGCAGAAGTATTGAGGGAAATTACTTTACAGGCCCCATCCCAAATGAGATTGGACAGTTGATCAATCTAGAAAAGATGTAATAATAAAACTCTTTACCTCTTTTTTCTCTACTTAACATATCTAGTATTGCTTGACATGAATGAATCATGTTTATTTGTTCAGCATTCTGTCATCAAATGGATTCACTGGAACATTGCCAGCATCACTCTCCAAGTTAACCAAGTTGAATGATCTGTAAGTATTTTCTTATCAATCTGATTTGTCTACATTCCACCATAGATAAACTTTGATAATCTTTGTGAAGTCACATATTAGGAGGCTAAGCGATAATAGTTTCTCCGGGAGGATACCGGATTTCATTAGTAATTGGACATCAATCGAAAAGCTGTAAGCCTAATTCTTTGTTCTCTTTTTATTGTATTTGTTTTTATATTTACACAGACATCCAATCAGATACTATCATATAGACAAAAATAGTTAATTTCCACACCTCTTTGTTACAGGCACATGCAGGGTTGTTCTCTTGAGGGGCCTATACCTTCTAGCATATCTGCATTGACAAGATTGAGTGATTTGTATGCTTGTAATACTTTACTATTATTGTTATTATTAACTTTGATTAAAGATGATGAATATATCAAGTGATTTTTTTTTCTTTCCTTTATGATACTTAGGAGGATAAGTGACCTAAAAGGTACTAAAGGCTCTTCTTTCCCACCACTGAGTAATATGAAATCCATGAAGACACTGTGAGTTTTCAGTGATTCAAATTCAATATATCTTTTTTTTCCCTCTCAAATTCAATATAACAATGGCCTATATCTTTTTTTTCTTGGACATCTTATAATGTAGGGTACTGAGAAAATGCTTGATCAAAGGAAATATCCCTGATTATATAGGAAGAATGGAAAAACTGAAAATGTTGTAAGTAAAATCACCAAATCAGACATATATATAGGGTTATATACACATGGTTTTTGAATTTACTCATTCTTTATGCAAAACAAGTTCATGTATTTATCTTCATTGTTTTAGAGATTTGAGTTTCAATGGCTTGAGTGGGAAGATACCTGAATCTTTTTCCATCCTTGACAAACTTGACTACATGTAAGTAAATGGATTTAATGAAAATTTGTGATTCAATCATCTCATTCACCTTTCTAATGAAACGACTTCCTTTTCTTTTATCATATATATGTTGCAGGTTTTTAACTGGGAACATGCTATCAGGGACCATAGCAAGCTGGATCCTTAGAACTAGTAAAAATGTGTATGTGAAATCCCCTGATCTTTTAGTTATATGGCATTAGTTTACAAACAATCTAGATTTCAGATATGTTAATACTAAATCTGATGTTTAAAGACAAATATCATTGAGCTTGCATAACACTCTTATTCAAACCGCGATCATGACATACTAGTTTTGGTGCAGGGATATCTCTTCGAATAACTTCAACTGGGATAGCTCTAGTCCAACTGAATGTCAAAGAGGAGGGACCTTGTAAGTTTAATTTAAGGTCTGATATTCATTTTGACTTAAATGAATGTTAGTTATCAGTTATAACTAATTAGCTTTTGCTATTTTTCCAGAAACCTTGTTGAGGGATACTCCTCATCCGCAGATACACAGTAAGCTATTTTTGCTTTGAATATGAAGTTTAACACTTTCAGATTTTAAGAATTTTCTGAAAAACTAGGCCTTACCTTAAATTCCACATTTTGTTGCAGAAGTAGGATTTCTACATGCCTTAAAAGGAACTTTCCATGCCCTGCCTCAGTTACCAAATGTAAGTGTGTGTAATGCATTAAATTTAAGATTAACTTATGAATCTCTTCTAAGTTAAAGAAATAAACAAAATAGAAGTTACTAAAACTTCTAGTAAACATGATTGCATGATCCAAGAAATCCTAATTGCCATTGTTCATGCAACAGATTCTCACTCCATGAACATAAACTGTGGTGGACCGGAAGCAAATGTCAGCGGCCGTGTTTATGAAGCCGACAGAGAAGGAAGAGGTGCATCAATATTGTATTACCCTACTCAGGGATGGGCTCTAAGCAGCACTGGAAGCTTCATGGACAATGACATTGACTCTGATCCCTTTATTGTGACTAATGCTTCAAGACTTGTAAATGTCTCTGCACTCAATTCAGAACTTTACACTACAGCTCGTGTTTCGCCCCTTGCTCTGACATACTATGGCCTATGCCTTATCAATGGAAACTACACTGTTGAGCTTCACTTTGCAGAGATTATGTTTATCAATGACAGGTCATTTTACAGTCTCGGAAGGCGAATTTTTGATGTGTACATCCAGGTAGCTACTGCCACATGATTTAGACATGATTCTAGTTGTTTGGTTCCTACTGAATTGTGCATTGATGTAGATGAATGTGTTGTTGTGTTTGAAATTCAGGGGAAATTGGTGTTGAAAGAATTTGATATCCAAAAAGCAGCTGGTGGTACTGGCAAGCCAATTGTGAAGACATTTAATGCAACTGTCACAGAACATACATTGAAAATTCACTTCTACTGGGCTGGAAAGGGCACAACCGGCATACCGACTCGAGGAGTTTATGGACCTCTAGTATCTGCTATCTCAGTAGAGCCTAGTAAGTGTTTCCAAGCTAAACTCTTATTTGTAAACTTCTGCATAGTGTTTACTACTTTGTATTAAAGGAATTAAAATTTTCATAGTGTTTAAATTTTATGTCTATGTATATCTAGATTTTGTTGTTGATTCTACAAAAGCTATAAATACTGTTTCCCTTGCCCAGATTTCCCAGTACCATCAGAAAATGGCCACAAAACCTACATCATTCTGCTAGCTGCTTGTACAGTTGCTGCTGTTGGTGTACTTGTTCTTATTTTGTTGGGTGTAATGAGGAGAAAGGGATATATAGGAGGAAGCAATGCAGTGTATAAAGGTATGGAACATTGCAAATTTGCAATATACCACCAAGATTTTTGAAGAACTATTATTTTTTTATTTGAGTATTTCAATTTCTTTCAAATAAGTATACCTCCAAAAGCAGTGTTCATGTTTAAAACTTGAATTCAAATTTCACTCTTGTTTTTCTTATTTTCTTCCCAGAACTTAGGGGTATAGATCTGCAGACAGGATTGTTTACTTTAAAACAAATCAAAGCAGCAACTAAAAACTTTGATGTAGCTAATAAAATTGGTGAAGGTGGCTTTGGTTCTGTTTACAAGGTATGTTTCATCCTTCTTTTTCATTCTGGTGTTATTTAGCCGAAATGTACGGATTGACGTCGAATCTATCTAAACTATATATAAACCTTTGTCCATGATGCAGGGGCTACTATTAGATGGAACTGTAATTGCAGTAAAGCAACTCTCATCAAAATCAAAGCAAGGAAACCGTGAGTTTGTGAATGAGATAGGAATGATATCAGGGCTTCAACATCCAAATCTGGTTAAGCTTTATGGATGTTGTGCTGAGGGTAATCAGTTAATACTGATATATGAGTATATGGAAAACAATTGTTTATCTCGGATACTATTTGGTAAGTTTCAGAATGATGATTAACATTATAAATTCACACCTGCAATTTGAATAAAGTATATTGAATGAATCAACTGATTATCTTTATCACAATCATATGTAGGTAAGGATCTAGACAGAAAAGTGAAACTGGACTGGCCAACCAGGAAGAAGATTTGTCTTGGTATAGCTAGAGCTTTAGCTTATCTCCATGAAGAGTCCAGAATCAAGATCATTCATAGGGATATAAAGACTAGTAATGTCTTACTAGACAAGGATTTCAATGCCAAAGTTTCGGATTTTGGTTTGGCTAAACTCAATGAAGATGACAAAAGTCATGTTAGCACTCGAATTGCAGGAACAATGTAAGTTCATCGTATTCTGCAACCATTTCAAAAGTTATTATTTGTAATTCATCTACATGTTTGTTGTCATTTTGCAGTGGTTATATGGCTCCTGAGTATGCAATGCGTGGCTATTTAACTGACAAAGCAGATGTGTATAGCTTCGGGGTGGTTGCATTGGAAATCGTTAGCGGAAAGAGCAACACAAATTACAGACCTAATGAGGAATTTGTTTATCTTCTTGATTGGGTAACTACTACAAACAAGGATTGATTTGTATTGCATGATATAAATTGATATTGGTTATTCTAGTCTGAAATCTGAGGTTTTTTTCAGGCATATGTCTTGCAAGAAAGAGGAAATCTTCTAGAGCTTGTTGATCCAGATTTGGGGTCAGAATATTCAACAAAAGAGGCAATGGTAATGCTAAATGTGGCTCTACTATGTACTAATGCATCTCCAACACTAAGACCAACAATGTCACAAGCAGTGAGCATGCTTGAAGGTTGGACAGACATTCAAGATATACTTTCTGATCCTGGATATTCAGCATATAGTTCAAATTCAAGATATAAGAGTATGAGGAATCACTTCTGGCAGAATCCAAGTAGATCACAAAGCATGTCAACATATAGTAGTACTATGTATGCTGATGCTAATTCCTCTCACTCACTTATTGAAACAGAAGGGAGTTACCATCTTGTAAAAGTTAACTCAGACATGTCAGACAACTGATGAAAGTTTCCTTGTCACCATGTCTATATAGAAATCTGTCTCTAATGTACATTTGAAGAAACTCTTTTTTATGCCTTCCAAATAGTGATTGTAGATTCAACCAGTTTCCTTTCACTCTTACCTAAGGATTTGCTTGCAGTGACCAGTGTGCTCTCTAGGACAAGTGACTACACCTTTATATATGATATGAAACGTAACAATCTTCATTTTATTTTCAAGAATAAAATCAAAATTAATATTTAACAAAGTACTTAAAAGGTATAAGTAGAAGGAGTAGCACCTATATATAGTGCTTGAATACATGGCTTGAACAACTAATCCCACCCAACATCATTTTTCATGGATGAGACTGAAGTTGCATTATTTATCCAGTGACATGCTCCCTATGAATCACCCTGGTTATAGCAAAGTAATACAAGTCCAAAAACAAGGAATTACGTCCTCCCTACATCTTCTATGTATAACCTTTTGGTCATGACACTCATCCAAACTGGGGTTCTAAACTACATCCCTGATCCAGCGAGCCGCCGCTTTGAGGCATTCGACATGGCTACCTGGCCAAGCTTGTCACCATCACTTGATACAATCCTTTCGTTGATCGGCTTATAATGTCGCAACCATTCTCCAACATAAACCTAAAGCATAGAATAGATTCTGTGAAATTAGGGAAGTGAAATGTAACCGGAAATGCATCAGATGTTCTATATCTTCTGGTAAATACTACACAACCATATGCATGAAATAACCAACTATAATCCTGATTAATGGGCAAGAAATCATAAACAAAGTGATTTGGAGAAAGAAAGTAACCTGATGAGGTCTCATAATCTTTGTATCAGGATCATTCAATGACTCTCTCCAATGTGCCAAGTACCCGGCCATTCGAGGGATTGCGAATAAAACAGTGAAAAACTCAGGTGGGAACCCCATGGCCCTGATTGCATAAAACCATCAAACTCGAGCATGCATAAGCATAATTTATCATATCTAAATCTAATTGCCATACAAGATGTAATGATTGATTACCTATAAATTATTCCAGAGTAGAAGTCAACATTTGGATATAGCTTCCTCTTGATGAAATATTCATCAGATAGTGCAACCTTCTCCAAGGCAACTGCAACCTGAACAATCAAGCGTTCGCACACAAGTTAGAACTTTCAAAGCTTAAACTAAACATACTGAATCAAATTAAAACAATAATGCTTTAAATTAAAAATTTGCTACAGATTTTTTTGTCTTAAGATATTATCTAATTCTATCTGCAATTTAATTTTAACACAATAAAAAATGTAAAATATAAGGAAAATTATAAACGTGGGGAGAACAGACCTTCCATGTGAATTTTCTTTTAGCACATGTCATGTTTAGAGATATCATATATGATCAAATCATGTGAAATTTTCACATGTGAGGATCTATACCCGCACGTAGGTATGTCATTGTATTAACAAATAGGAAAGACAGAATTAAAAATGGATAAATACCTCAATAAGAGGATCCCGGCCAGTAATTGCAAAAACTTCCTCTGTCAGTTTTCTTAGGACCTTTGCTCTGGGATCATAGTTTTTGTATACTCTGTGACCAAAACCAGACATCTTCCTTTTCCTGTGGACACAAGAAAAAGATTTTTATCTTAAGTTATCTTCTTTCCCCCACTTTCATTTAAGAAATCCCCAAAAAGTGAAGCAACAATAGCAATCCATGATGCTATCTTTCCAGGGTACAAGCATTAAGCCAAAAATTTGGGAAGAAATAAGACCCACAAAACAAAAGAAAGTAGTAGCCACCTGGATTTGACACCTTCAATGAACTCCGGAATGTTCTCAACACTTCCAATTTCACTAAGCATTTTGAGGACAGCCTGCATAATCAAAGGTTACATTAGGATGCTCATACATTGAAATATTAGTGTTGTGCTTATGTGTATTCACTTCATCATATAATAAGGAATGAACAAAAGATTGTAACAGCTTCATTAACTCTTTATAGTAATTCCTTACATTTAAAAAAAAAAGTCCTCTGGAAATAATAATAATAATAATAATAATAATAATAATAATAATAAAGTCTTCATATTATTTTTAAGTTTACGATACCAATAATAATAATAATAATAATAATAATAATAATAATAATAATAATCTTTAAATTATATTCTCATTCCTAGTGTCATAGGCCTAAATGAAATAATATTCTGAAATAGGGGGCGAACCTCATTAGCTCCACCATGAAGAGGTCCATATAGAGCTCCAACACCCCCAGCAACAGCAGTGAATACATCAACACCACTGAAATAAATTAATAATTAAGCAAGATTAGATCAGCTGCTTTCTGTTGCTTAAGTAGTGTTGTAGTATGATGTCTACCTTGATGCAAGGTGTCGAACAGCGGATGTAGAACAATTCATTTCATGCTCTGCATGCAGGATGAAGATGATGTCCAGTGCACGAGTTAGCTTAGGGTTGGGTCTATATGACCGATTGCCCCTGAACGCATCAAGAGTGAAGGTTCCATTACACACTTATTCCACACACAAATAGAAAAAGAGCATACACACAACTTACAGGGAATCTAGCATGTATAAGAAATTCTCAGTGAAAGAAAGATTGTTAGATGGAAGCACAGGTGGTCTTCCTGTAATTCTGAGATAAATTGCAGCAGCTATCGTTGTTATCTGCAGCAAAAAAAATTGGGCAGGTCAATGATTGCAAAAAAGATAGAGTTGTATGGATAATTTAGGTATATCAGACCCAGATGGGGGAGATGAGAAAAAAGAGAATGAATAGGCATACCTTTCCAATAACCCGTGCTATTTGTTTATCTCTCACTTGATTTGAATTATAAACACCCTGACCCTGCATTAAACAATAATAGATAATGAAAAACAAAATTCAATTTGTAGACATCAAAACAGAAAAAGAAAGATCATGTAACCAAAACTGGTTAAGATTTACAAGATGTCATGTTATGCTATTACTAGACACGTACAATGCAGAACAGTTCAAAAGAGTAGCCAATTGACAGAAGATTTCATTACTTACTCTGAGAGCAGGATTCGCATCGGGATGATAAATGGATAGAGCACTTATGGCATTAACAAGCGCACCCATAGGATGTGCATCATGGGGCAATGCTTGTATAAGATCCTACAAAATCAAATATAAGATAACACCACAACTGGGATTAGTAACCTCTTACTTCATTAAAAAGAATCGAACAGCATATTTTCTCTCCTTTGCATATAAACTAAAAGGAACTACATTGAAAAAGAAATTCCTATGCAGGTTGATCTAAACCATCCCAGAAAATTAACAGCAAATCTTCCTGAAATAAAGAGGTCAGAAAACCTACTTAAAAAAAATAAAAAATGACTCCACTCGAATATTAAATTTCAAGCAGTAATACAATCCCTGGAAGTTGCTTATATATTAAATGCGTCAATGACCAAAACAAAAAGAATAGCAAACACCAGATAGGACTATGGGAAATAGATATAGCATAGAAGCTCACCAAAACACCTTGTGGAACAGCTGAATGTTGAGATATAGCGAACTTCCATTCAGCTAGCTGACTTTCAGAAGGCAAATTTCCATACACTAATAAGAGAATGAGAGTCAACAAACTTTAGAAACTTTCATGCCATCTAAATGTTAACATGTAACTAACAGGTTCCAGGACTATGGCAAAATGCATGTTTCCTCACTGGCATTAAAGATATAATATTTTCTTCTACTGATAAACAAGCACCATGGAATACAATATATACATACACACTGCAGCTAAAGAAATACTCACAAATGAGATAGGCTACTTCTGTAAAATTGCTTTTCTCTGCAAGCTCCTCAATTGGGTACCCTCTATATCTAAGAATCCCCTCATCGCCATCGATATAACTAATAGTTGATCTAACAGGGGCGGTGTTCAAATAGCCTGGATCATAAAGCTTGAGACCCTTGTCATTCTTCCCCGTTGTTATCTGCAAATAAAGAAACCAGAATTACCCCACAATTTAATTTGTGTCTTGGTAATTTTTTATTTTAGATTCCAATCATGTTATCATATCCATGGTTATAATATTAAATTATTAATTTATATAAATCACTAATCCATATAGGTAAAATTGATATCTAAAATTACGGCTACAATTTTTGTTTATTTATTTATTTTGTAACTTCAGCTTGTAACCATGAATAAATAATTAATTTTTGTTCCCGGTAAAGACATTAACGTCATCGTTAGAAGCATAGCCATGATCATAAACAACGATATACACCGAACACACTCACAGAAAGATGCGAAATTTGATGAGACACATCTCCCAAAATTAGAAATCCCTTAGAGCACAGAGATCAAAACTAAAATTTTGATTCGATCACAATCACAAATCAGAAATCACATACCTTCTTGAGATCAGTGGCTTTGATCGTGCCTTCAGCTGAGACCTCAATGGTGTACTTTTTTCCGGTCCTTTCGTCCACGACGGTCAACGTTCCCTTGACGTTCGGAGGCGGAGACGACTGTACGGAGAGACGGAGAGGCTGAAGAGCTGATGCCACGTCATCAGCGGAGGAGGGACGGAGGTGAGCTGTGAGCATGGCCAAACGGCCACGCGCAACAACCGTCGCGGTTTCGGAATTGGTTGACATTTTTGTGTTCCTTTTGCAGAGAGAGAAGAAAGAGATCGAATTGAATATGCAGTTGCAAAGAGATTATTTTGGAATTGGATGGATTAAGAAGCAAACTAAGAGAAAGGAGAGAGAAAGTGCAAGGAATGAATTCATTCAGAGAGAGAAAATAAAATTAATCAAGACACTAACACTAACACTAACCAACCAATTGCTAGTATATAATTGCCACGTGTCAAAAATTAAGGATTATTTATTTATGAGTTTAGCTAAATTTTTTTATTTAATAGATCCAAAATAAATGTATTAAAAATTTAAATTTTTATATTTTTAATAAAAAAATTTAATTTACCCTTTATTTATTTACATGACTAAGATCAAAGTTGAAACTAAAATGTGGTTGATATTATTATTCAAAAATCTTATAATTAGAAGAATCCTAATGGCTTACAAGTAAATTAGATTAAATTTTGGTGTTAAATGAAAATGTTGAAAGTTGAGAGAGATAAGAATGAAGGAGAATGGAAATGTGTATAAGTTATTACATTTGTAGATGAGATGAGATGATGACATCAAGACTATCCAATCCATTCATATCGCTTGCAATGAAGCTTGAAGCTAATTTAAGTTGCCTTTCCTCACACACAAACACACACTTATTCCGGGTCTAAAGGGTTAACGGTGTAGTTTCCTACTTTCCCAGCTTCCCTAATGTCTCGTAGTTAACTTGGTGCTTTCATGCACCTCATTATCAAATTGTTTTTCTTCATAATCTCCCCCAATTTGATCGTGATCCAAGCGCTTGCATCAGAACTTTATTTAAAATTTTGGTCACATAAAAAAAAATCATATTTTATACACTTCACTTAAAAAAGACTAATAAATTAAGGAAAAGTATAGGTAACTAATAATATTCATGAACAATGTGTGAACAATGTGAATTAATAAGATTAAAAGAGTAAATTTAATGAGTAGCATTAAATTAGGATGTAATATACTTATATTTGATTAGTGATTGTTCATGTTGTTCAAGATAATCATTGTTTTCCTAGCACTCCTCATAAATTAACTACTACACTAATTCAATTCTTACCTCATTATCTAATCTAATGACAAAAAATTAAGATTTTGCATAGGTTAAAACTTAAAAGAATGTGATAATATATATCTATAACAATATATAATGGGAAAACCCATTTTTGGTGTCCAATTTTTCTTTCCATTTTTATCCTTTTTAGTAACCTACCTCCAGTTACAACATTCTGCTATTTCATTTCCATCCACGTTCACCTCAATATAACTTCTCCACGTTAATTTCTCTCACATCACGTTACTGCATCAGTTACAAAATTCTACTACTTAATTCTCCACTACTGCATCAGTTAATTCCTCTCACATCAATTACTCCGTCAATTGTATTATTCCCAATTTTTTCTCTTAATCTCTCTCACTTCACTGGTTACTCCATATCTCTCCGTAATAGAAAAAATTTCTTTCATTTTTCCTCTGTCTTCTCCTGCATTCTTCTCACTTCGCCTAAATATGATGTAAAATCTTCTGTAATTTATTTTTTGTCATTAAATAAAAGTGTATAATTGTTTTTATATGTTTCTTTGATTAATTATAGTTGACAACATACCAATGGAAGATTCACGTGGGAGTGGTCGACGAACTTGGCAAGACTATGCCAGACAACGAAGACAAAATATGAGTGAAGAATAGAGGCAGCAACACCTTGCCAGAAGGCGTGCCAGTTACCGAGAGAGTATTAGACGAGGAATCGATACATCAAGTGGACTAACTAACATGGCAACACCATTATAAGATATCACAAATATACCTCCTCAACAATACTCTATATCAGGTACTCTAAATTATACTTCTCAGTAATAAATTTATATTGTTAGTTTATTATTTAATATGAATTATTTTTTACGATATATCTATGTTACTGGACTCTTAGTACGTACCAATTATGTATAATCTATTTCTTGAGTGTACTCTTAAATTATCAAATTACATTATTTTCATATTAATAATGAATTTTTTACATATACAGATACTCACAATAACACCGGAGCTGGTTCAAGTAATATACCAAACGATCCAAATATGGATAGGAATCTTATATTTATATTTATTTAATTAATAATAATTTATTTTTCCTTAAATTTTGATTCAATAACTCTTTTATTATTGGCCTAAATAATATTATTATATTATCTTAAATGTAATTTACATCTATACCAATATATAATGGGAATATGGGAGTTTGGTATCCAATTCCTTCTTCCCATTTTACCCTCTTTCTTTTTTTCAAGAAAAGGGTTTACCCACTTCACTTTTAATTAAAAAAAAAAAAACTGTTACTACGTATTTAATTTTTTATTTTTTTTAAAAAAATTGTTTTTACCCATAACAAAGTTTAAAACTAATTTATTTTATTTCAAGTAATAACATAATTTATCGATATTCTATAACAAAATTAATTAAATTACAATACACGGTTTAAATATTTCTGATGTCTATTGTTTATCTTAAAAAAATTACATATAAATGTGTGCTCTTAATTAAATCTATACCAATTAATTAAATTACAATACACGGTTTATATATTTTTTTGATGTCTATTGTTTATATTTAAAAAAAATTACATACAGAAGAGTACTCCTTAATCAAATCTATACCAATATATAATGGATTATACCAATGTATAATGAGATAGGAAAATTTGGTATCTAATTTCTTCTCCCTATTTTATCCATATTTTTTTATGTTCATTAAACACTGAATTCAATATAATAAACTGTTACTACGTCCTCCATTTTTTTTATTTTTTTATCAAAAAAAGAATTTATCCCATGACAGAGTATCAAACTAATTCACTTTCAACTCCACGATATATTTTAAAACTGATTTACTTCCAATAAAATAACTGCTACCACTACGGCACTACGTACTCAATTTAAAAACTGACCCACTTTCAATAAAAAAAACTGATCCACCTTCAGTCGTACTTAACTCCCAAGAGAATTAAATTACTCTTTCACTTTCAATTTTGGTCTCGCAAACGTTTTTTTTCTCTGCATCTTGCTATCATGAAATCAACAATCACGTCAACATCAACTACTTGGACAGAATCTGCTAGGCGAAGAAGACAAAAAATGACAGAAGAATAAAGACAGCAACACCTAACTAGAAGACGTGTAACTTATTGAGAGATGATTCAACAAGAAAACAAGTTGCCATATCAACTAATACAACTACACAAGTGGAGCTACCACAAACACAGGAGTAGCCCGATTCACTACAATTAGAACAGGCAAATAGAAATCTATAACAATATATAATGTCGATACGGAGTTATTTAAATAAAAGAACTTCCACAATTAACAGCAACACATGTTCTTCTATCTCATTTTTATTTTGTATTTTACTAATAGTTGTAGGAACCGTAACCTCTTCTTCAATTCTTTATTCCAATAATTTATCCTTTTATTAATTTTATCCGTTTTCAATTTTTCTTATTTCTCTTTCCAATTATGAATGTACTTTTCTATATGTAACAATTATTTGAACTAGATAGTGACTATGCTAAATGTTGATTTTGGACGCCATGTATGAAAGGAGAAAAAAAATAATTAGGGATGACAAATAATTTTTTATCGATTTTATCATTTTATTTTGGATATATTCTTTATGTGAGTACTTTATACCAATAGTTGATCTCATTATTCAATTTTTAGTACTTCTCCTTTCACTATTAGAGTATTAGGTGCACTTTTCTGTATTATTACTGTTGTCATCATTCTCCTTCCTTTAATATCGTGATTGTATCGCCTCCATTTTTTCCTCGCTTCCATTCACTACAATTACAAATTTTATACTGTTTTACTGTAGTTATTAATTTCACGCATAACTTTCACCTTCATTTTCCTTTCTCTTCAGTTTACTTACCAAACTGTATTAATTCTTATATATTTTTAATCTATCTTTCACATCCAAAGTTTTATTTCATCAATTTAATTTTAAAAAAATTATTATTTTTTTTATCTGATATTTGTTATATACCTATCAATAATGAACCGAAGAACTCTTATAAATTATTTTGTTAATTTTTTTATTTTTTAAATGGTTTTGTATAAGATAAAATTATTTTTAAAATTTTTTAAAGTATTAATTATGTAAAATATTTTTTTAAATTTTAAGTGCATCAATATTTACCCTTTAGTTAAATCTCAATTTTTTTTAAACTGCTTTGTATTTAATGATGTTATTTTTTTAATTTTCTAAATTATTGATTATATAGAGTATTGGAATTAAAATTTGAGTACATAAATATTTATTTTTAAATTAAATTAAATAAATTATACAGCAAAAAATTTATTAATTTTGTATTCCACAATATTATTTGTTTGGCATATAGTCCTGATTATTTGATGGTGATTAGATGCACGTGTAAAATTATTTTACATTAATAGGACATCAAAATTAAATTCTTATTTGATTAGCATAAAAAGACGCAAAGAAAAAAATTGCAAACTACCAATGATTTGTTAAAATATTGATATGTTTATTTCTTAAAATATTCTTAAATTGATTTGTCAAAAAAATTAATTAATTAAATATTATTTGTTTGGCATATAGTATTGATTATTTGATTGGCATATAAAAGATGCAAAAAAAAATATATATGTATCTATCAATAGTAAAGTGAAAAAATTCTCATAGATATTTTGCTAATTATTTTTTTTAAATTTTAATCAGTTTTATGTCGGTTAATATTATTTTTTTATTAAATATTAGATTGACATGTAACATTAAAGATATAGTAGGATAATAACGCCTATGAATTAGTTTTTTTAAATAACCTGATAACACAACAAATATCTAAATTTTTTGTTATATATTTTTTAACAGTTTCAACCTTTAAAATATTATACAAGCTAATTTAGATAGCCAATATAAAATAAAATAAGAAACAACAAGAAGATATAGAATTTCACTTTTTGTTATATAGTACAAAAATAATATAATAATATAATAAATTATAATAAAAATAAAGTAAAATAAGTAATAGCAAGAAGATATAGAATTTTATTTTTTGTTTTGATAAAATAAGTAACAGCAAGAAGATATAGAATTTTATTTTTTGTTTTGTAGTACAAAGATAATATAATAATCTAATAAATTATAATATTTTGGTACAAAAGAACATAAAATTTAATCAAAAATACTATTTATACACCAAAATCAGCCACCAATATATTTGTGTATAATAAATATATGTGTAGTTTAATTTATTTTCAATGTGTATTTGTATTCTAGCATGTATTTTATACTGGTGGCGGACTTTGGTGTACACATAGCATAACTCAAACTTAATATTATTCTTTTCGGTAGCTTTTTATCTTTTTATTTTAATTTTATTAAAAAATACTAATATAATTTACCTTTAACTTTTAACTTTTAAGATAAATGTAAGGTTGTGACAGTTTTATATATTAGATAATGTAAAAAATTTATTATAGAAGAAGTTAAGAATATAAGAGAGAGAGAGAGAGAATTTTTTAACCTATTAAATATGAGTTATATCAAGTGATGATTAAGAAATATATTAGAACTTTTAATTCAAAAAAAAAAAATTTACTCTCTTTATACAGTGTTTCACTTTAACTAACTATTTTTATGGATAGTATTTAAGTGACAAACAAAATAGTAAGAAGGTTCGTATTAGATTATGAAAATTAATATCATCCTTATAGTAGGATCGCATTATTTCAAAACATGCAAAATAAAATAATAAAATATAGTTTAATTAATTTACACAATAAAACAAATGTACAACTTATATAATAGTAGTCAAATGTAAGAAGTAATGACATTCTTTTATTCTAAGGGCCTATATTAAATTGCAACTTAATTTTATAATTATTAGTTAAAAACTTACAATAATGTACTATTTTTATTATATTAGATAAAATAATATATTTTAATATTATTTTTAAGGATTACTGACATCAAATTTTGATAATTTGAGCAAAAATTTTGAATGTTTTATGTGGTACATTTTTTTAATAGAATAATAAGACAACTTAAAATTCACATCAAGAAAAAACTATTGTTTTTATACATTTAAATATTCAGAAGACATAAAAACCAATTCTTTTAACAACACTTCAACGACTCATAAAAGTTAACATAATAAATGATTATAGATCAAAATGATAAACAAGATTGAAAGTTGCGATAATAGTACTTGGTGATAATTAATTACGATTGGGTGAAGAGAA
>NC_029778.3:3682344-3687381 GCF_000817695.3 Arachis duranensis
CTGTTGAGCCGCTAGTTTTTTTAATTTTGATATTCGAGATATGGTAATATTTTACAGCATTATTGGAATATGGTATGTTTTAATTAGAATGTGAAAAACACAAATTAGACCAATAAATTTGTCATTTAAAACACAAAAATACCTCAAATTTTAAAACTTTTATAATGCACAAATCTAATCCTCAAATTTACATATCTCATCAACATGGAATCTTCATTTGATCGTCTAATTTGTTCAATAACAATTTTAAAAAAAACAACTTCATATTAAAAAAAGGTGAATTTTATAATATTTTTTAAAAAGTAAAAAATAAAATATTTAAAATAAAAAATAAAATATTTAAAATTTATTAAATATTATTTATTTATCTTTTTTAACAAGTTAAGCACAATCTCAAAGGCACCATAACATTCACTTTAAAAAAAATACCAACTCTCTTAATAACTATGCATTACGGATTTTCTTAAATTAGCCAACAATATTATTTTTTTTTTGGCGTCTAATTAGCCAACAATATGATTCAAGGAAAGGATTCAAAGGAAGACTAGTATTTTTTAATTAATTTTGAAAATGATGAAATCAATCCACCTCTAGGAACAAAATCATGCAAGACTAGGGCCAAAATAAAAATGAAAAGCATGTAGGCCTTAGAAAGCCCGTTTCTGTAATGTGTTAAAAACCTAATCGCGAAGAAGAAGAAGAAGCTCATGACACAAAACACACCACTGAGAATGGAAGAAGAAGAAGAAGAAGAAGACGAGAAAGCCGTGTTAGAACAAGTCTTCGGACCCTCATCATCATCAGAAGAAGAAGAAGAAGAGAAGTTGAAGTGGGTGGCAATAGAGCAAGTTAAGGGTCTATGGATATGCACCAACTTCCTCTCTCACCGCCACCAAACCCACCTTCTCTCCGCCATCAACTCCCACAACTGGTTCTCTCCAACTACCAACAACAACCAAGCCATGCTCTTCGGCCACCTCCCTCCCTGGGCCCACCACCTCTCCCACCTCATCCGCACCTCATCTGCCTCCATTCTCCCTCACCCTCTTCTCTCCAGAGAACCCTTCTTCGACCAGATGATCGTCAACATGTACCTTCCCGGACAAGGTATCTGCCCCCACGTTGACCTCTTGCGCTTCCAAGACGCCATCGCCATCCTCTCTCTCGAATCTTCCTGCGTCATGCACTTCACTCCCCTTCACTCCGATTCGCTTCAAGTTCCCGTCTTGCTCACGCCGGGCTCCTTGGTTCTCATGTCAGGGGAAGCCAGGTACCAATGGAAGCACCAGATTAATCGCAACCCTGGATTTCAGCTCTGGCAAGGAAATGAATTGGAACAATCCAGAAGAATCTCCATTACTCTCAGGAAACTCTGCCCTGATCCATGAACTGATTCGAATCCAACCAATCCAAATCAAACCGATCTGTTATTTTAGTTTTGTATTGAGCTTTTGAAAGGGAAAAAAAAAAAAGATTGGATTTTTATTCAGTGTTGAATGAAAAGTTTGTGTTTTTGTTTTTGTAATGACATTAGATAGCGTTTTGGCTTTTGGTTGCAAAGGCGATGAAATTGACACTGATATCATCTGATAATAACCACCTTCCTGTTAGAGGGTTGTACACAAATCCTGCCATCTCCTCCACCTGTGTTAATCATGTTGTAGAAGCTGGTTTAAACTCAAAACAAGCTGATTCGAATTCAGATTAAGGTTTAAGGTGTAAGTGAATTTGTTGATGCATTTAGCTTACATTGATGCCGGCACGATGTAGGATCATGGCTAGTTCTTCCGGGGTAAGAAAGGTGGACCATTGATGTGTGCCTTTTGGAAGCTGCAACAATATATCCAAATCCAATTACAATTATAACATTGATATGCTAGTTACCAATTCAAGTGGAGTTCAATTATGCATCATATGTATGTTGTAACCAAGATTGTTTAGGAAGAAATGATGTAAAACTGTGGAGTCAACAAGAAGAATGAGTTACCCAGTGGAGAATATATTCCGCGGCAACAATGGCAGTTGCATATGCTCGCATCGATCGATTGATTGTTGATACAACAGTGGCTCCATCTGGATTTGTTAATGCTGCCAGAGATTTGCAGAACTCTTCAGGATTCGCAACATGCTCGATCACCTGTGAACATTCAAAATGATCTTGATATGCATAAACCCAATGAGAGCTCACACAACTGAGGGAGGAAGCAGAGAGAGATAGAGTACCTCTAAGGCCATTACTGCATCAAATGTTCTTCCTTCTTCAACTAACTTCTCTGATCAGTTACTTTTATCAACTTAGTCAAAAAAGGAACCCACACAAAGTAATACTCAATAAGAATGAATAAGATGTGTGTATGTACCAGCTGTTGTGCAACAATACTCAATAGTTGATGTCGTCGGATCCAAGTCCTGTGAAAAAAACAATAATAAAGTTGCCAAGCTAATAGTGAAGATGTAATGGACCAATTTTTCTAAAGGTAGCAACAACTTCATTCACTAATGTAACTCAATCTAGCCTTTGTTTGTAACATATTTATAGCAAGAAAACTGTGGATCATCCTATCTAAGAACAAAATGATAAGTGTGAAATATAACAAGTATTAATTTTTCAAACATCATAGTCTTCCAGAAGAAAAAATTAGCAAATTGCATAATCTCAGTGGAAATATGTTAAACATAAACATAGAAATAAAATGAAGCAAATCATGACACAATAAGAAACTTGATAAAATTTTTGAAATACACCGACAAATAAGAGCAACATTATATGAGTTGATGCATAAATTGATTGTAAAGTTTCAATGGACAAATTATAGGATAAGCATACAGCATGAAGTCGAGCAATCTTGATATTCTTCTCTACAGCATCGACGCCTGTCACGGTAGCTCCCAAGCGAGCCAATGGCTGAAGACCAAAGGAGAGTATAACTATAAATGAGGATAAAAAGAACACTGATTTCCAGTTGGAAACATAATAATCATAATGAGTAAGAGTAGGATAATATGCATCAAAGAAAGACATTAGGTTTCCACATTTCTATCTGACAATTAACAAATCTAGTCAATTTGTTACCAAATTTTTACAATTCCAGGTTCCTAGCTAACAAATGTGACCTCCAAATCCCCACATTTCCGTATTGGCCAGCAGATACAAAGAACAAGCGTTTTTTCACTATGTCACAACAAGGAGAAAAAGATACCTCAGAAAGAATTCCTCCTCCACACCCTACATCAACAATTTTAAGTCCTTCAAAGGGTCGTGTACTATAAGGGTCCCTCCTGAGACAAGAAAATTACAATTAATAATTTATTAACCACATAGCATCAAAAGGACAAAATATATATCATTACTTCCATTGTTCTCTATATTTATCAATGGTTTTTAGTAACAAATACTTTTCCACAGTCATCTCTTTTCATATCCTCATTTGAATCAATACTTTTACATTATAGCAATAATAAATATCTAATCTCACATCTGCTACAAAAAATGACTATGCTATCCCAATAAGTAAACTAGTAGTATCTGGGAATCTGAGCAAGTGGTAGTACATACATGATACATGCATAAAACAATGGAACTAACTGGATTGCAAAATGAATCATTAGTACTATATAGGAATTATAAGCACAAAAGAGGTGGCTTACTTAAAATGTCGACAGAGTGTAGACCTGATGAAAGCAAGTCTTGTAGGATTCATGAGATGCAAAGGTTTGAAAGGGCCTTCAGAATCCCACCTAGTTATGCAGGCAAAAATACAAACAGATAGAGGACATCCATTATATTAGCCAGACATTCCTACCATTATTTACAGGAACACATATCCTTGATTCTATAGAGATCTAACAAAAAGAAAATTGCACAATTGCAGCAAATTCACTATAAACTGAATTCAAATGGTTCCAGAGCAAATTATAATCAGCTTTCAATTCTAATTGTTCCATTACCACTACTAAGAAAAAGGTTGCAAATTTCACATTCTCCAATTGGAAAAACCAAAACCCAGATTCCAAAACGTGATTTTTATGTATGTGTGCAACAAGAACCAAATAGAAAGCTAACCAGGTATCAGAAATGGCGGCAAACTTGGCGAGCTCGTTGTCCTTCAAGGAAGATGGACCTGAATGAGGATCTTTATCATTAGCTTTGGAACTCTGAGAGGGAGAAGGTGATGGAGCATGGGAGAAGCACCTAGTGTTGGTGAGATGCAGAGTGGAATTAGCAGAATTGAGGAAGCGACGATGACGAAGAATGCGGTGGATGGTGACGTTCAAAGCCATTCACGAAAAGTACTGCGTTGGATTTAGGGATTAGGGTTTAAGGGTGCAAGCGGGAAAGTGATGCAAAAAACCAGTCTTTCTTCTGCTGCAACCTTCACCGGTTCAGGGAAAGGAAGAAGAATGGAATCTCAGTCACTGTTTCGAGCGGTGCCACCGGTTACACCTCTAGCAAATAGCAATGAAGGGTGGTGGCATAATGGTAAAAGTTCAAATTTTATTTTTAAATAATTTAATTATGACTTTAATGTTTTATGTTTATATATGAGAATTTGACATGAGTACATGACCATCCAATCATGTATTATATTATCATTGCATCAATAAAAATAATTAATTTTTAAATTTAATCTTATTAAATTTTTATAATTATATATTTTTTAAAATTTTTATATAAAAAACAAAAATAAATTAAATTTTTATAATTTATTCTACTATATTATTAAACAAAATACAAAAACATGTTTCTAATTTTTAGTGTTAATGTGTTATCTTATCATGTTATCAAAACTAAACGCAGCCAAAGAATATTAGCCTCTTTTTGTTTTAATAGACAAAAAATCTTTGAAAAACTCTTATTAATTTCATCTTATTAGTAATGATTAAAAAGAAAACAAATGCGAATATGTAAATGTTTCACATGAAGCTCAAACTAATTTTTAAGAATATAAATTAAAATATGAAACTCATAAGAAGAGTAGATATCCCAATTACTTGAATTACCTCTGTTGGACTTGTCTATAGATTAAGTACGTGAGT
>NC_029778.3:3687425-3695258 GCF_000817695.3 Arachis duranensis
CAAAGTATAAAATTTAAGCATGCCCTTATAAACATAAGATATATATGTCTTAAGATAATACTTTCATATTACGCATATACAAAATATAATTACCAATTAACCACCACACATAAAAATTCATAATTGTTATTTCATAAAAAATATAATTATACTACTGTAAAACAAATTTAATTGTTAATCATTCGATTATTCTAGTGGTTAATTATTTAGTTAAAAAATGTACAAAACATGTTTAAATACACATTCATAATAACTAATTTAGTAATTAATTTTTAACGTCATAACGTTTTTTGTTTAGATATACACATTCTTCCCTACTCTTTTATAATTAAGATATCAAGTATTTAAATAGATAAAGTCCACAAATGCATAATAATCTAATAACTTCCTTCAAATTCAAGCCAAGTAGAAAAATATCACCAAGTTTCAAGTGACCATAATTTAACCTTCCTAAACAAGTTATAACTAAATATTTCGTTACACAACTACACTTAACAACCAAGTGGATTACAAGCACAAAAAAGAATTCTAACAATGTACTAAAAAAATAAATAAAAAAACAAGAGAAAGAGAGAGAGAAATCTATGTATATTCTATCTTTGGAGGCATAGTAGAGAGACCACAAAGCATAAAGCACCAGTAGTTCCAGTTAGCTACCTAAAACTATGAAAATAACCTGAGAAAGTTGTTTGCATAAGCCATTGGCTTCACATCAGGGTGTGGCTGAAAATTCAACAAAATCCAAAAACACAAGAATCTCAGCATCAGGTTACTTGCATTTAAAGCTTGAAGCTTTAAAAATAAATACCATAGACCAGGAAAATTTATTTGAAGAAATGTACAAAATTGGAACATTGTAGAGAAGACTAAGATTACAAAAGATACTAACCACTGCTGAGAATGTAACAATGTTAGGCTTCAAAGCAGGTGCTTCAAACTTAATAAAGGCACCTTTGTTACCCATCTGCAGCATACAATGAGCAATCGATGCGATTTAGACTTTAACCTCGGAAACGTGACAATTCATTTGAGTAAAGTTCCATGAAATTTAGTACGAAAAAAAGAGGTGTTTAAATTCAGAAGTACAAGGGTTTGATTACCTGGTCACAGTAATTTGGAGCAGAGAAAACAGTTATGAGTTTACCATCATGATCAATCTCGTATCCCTCATCCTTTACTTCATGAGATCGTACAACTAAATCTGTGAAGTGGTGGTGTTAGAAGTCAAGAATTAAAGAACAAGCAGAGCAACAAATCAATGAACACATACCTAAGTTATTATCTTGCAAAAACCTTTTTGTGACATCCGCACCGAAAGAGAGACCTACGCCCCTCTTGCTTGGACCTCTTCCAGGGAGTGGTTGCGGATCACTCCAAAGCAATTCACACATCAGTCCTACCCACGCCAAAGATAGGAAAATAAGACTACCATGCTATCGCGGAAGAATACATTCTTTTATGCCTTTAGTATGTAATGTTATTATGTTAGGAGGAAATGGAAAGGGGAAAAAGGATGCATCAAAACCTTCTTCTGGAGGCTCACAGAATCGGTCAATTGCTCGGATATCAGACAGTTTGACCCCATCAACACTAAATAGACCTCCATGAACTATGAAAATTTTCTCATTTATCAAATGAGCCAAGGGTAAACAGCAAAATACTTCTGAAAACAGTTCTACGAATGTTTCATTCAACTTTGAGCGCACCTCGCCCTCAAAACCATATATCTTGTTCATGTTCTTACTCTCATGATTTCCTCTAGCTAGATACATGCCTGAAATTTACATGAAAATACTATAAGTAGCGATTCACAGGAAAAATATAAATATAGATGAAGCTGATTGGGGAGTACACTAGGATTCGTTCCAATCCAATCACATAGACAAAAGTATATAACTTAATTGAAACTACACTACTGAACACTATAATTTGTGAGGTTCAATATCAAAATGAAGCATAATGGGATTGAAGTGAACATCGAATATCATCAGAAACTTTCTTCGATTCTAACAATTCCTGACGAGCATAAAAATTTATAACGTGCCAAGAAAATATAGCAAAGCTTTCAGACTAATTAAGATCTGAGGATCACCTGAAGGACACATGCACTTAAATGCAAACAAAGTGAGGATGACCTCCACAGAAAACGATCCTCTATCAACAAAGTCACCATTAAATAGGTATGGATTCTCTTCAGAGGGAAGCCCATTGAGCTCAAAAATATTCAAGAGATCATAGTACTGCAGGATTAGTTAAAGAAAATTGAAAAGAATTAAGAAAGAAAACAAAATTAAAAACAAATACGATAGGCAAGCAACTAGGGTCACTTTGATCAAAATATTATTACATTTAACTGTACTTGAGAGAATGTTCAGAAGTTATTACATTAGCAACATTTGAGAAATATCAAATTAGAAAAAATAACAAACTAATATTTCATCATTAATCATGAATGGCATTACTGTAACAACACAAATACACAATCCACATCATTGACGAAACTTAACTTTCTTTTCAAGTTAATCATTCTCTAAGTACATAAATTCTTTTCTGGAGTCCTACTCTTTGTCTGCACAAAGATGTGGTACACAAGTATCCATATCTGCTCAACACACTTTCTATTTTTGAATTATTGCTAACAAAACTTTAAACATCCATACCTGGCCATGCACATCACCACAAACAGTAAAATGTTTGCCATCAGGAACATTTATATCAACAAGAGAAGGCAAAGCTTTCAACATTTCTCTGGTTTGCAATACAATCTGGAATGCATAACTAATACATGAACCAAGACAAAACAAGCACAGTTAGTAAGTGATAACAATTAAAGAAATTCAAAGTTATTAATGAACTCCTATGCTTAAGTACCGTTTGTGTAAGCACTTTTGATTCTTGAAATCATCCATCATTTTCTTCACAAAATCCAAAGTAACAACATCCCCGTCTATTCTTGCTCCTGAATATTGTGGCTCCACATCTAGCATCAAAACAAACTCCAATTTTTTCATACCCACGAATGAATAACTGCTACAGCTATAGAATAGATGAGGATGCCATAGTTAACATAGTACCTATAGAATGGAAATCTATGGAGTCAGCTATTGGACGTCTTTGATGCTCTGGCACAGCAATTGCTTCTTCAAATTTAAGTTTCATAACAGCTTTTTCACACTCCTTCAATTTCTTTGATGCATCAGTGTCATTTGGGCACATTTTCTTGACCTATTTCAATATAAGAAAATCAGATTAAACACATTTAGACATTATATGCTAAATAATATCATAAATGAGGTAATCAAAGTTGTTATGAAAGGGCAGATCAAATAAATAAGAGAATTGCATGACTTTAAAGATCTCACAAACAACACCAAACAAAAAGAAATATTATTATTTTAGAAACATGAAAAATGAAAGCAATGAGTACCAACCTATATGTATTCAGCAATGTAGCAATACCACAGTTTTATATTTAAATGAGCCATGACCTGCAACCTTTTTAAGAAAACAGACATTTATAATTGCATATAATTACCTGCTGAAAATCTTTTAGAGCCTCCTTGAATTTTCCCATAGCAAGATGAGCTGCACCTCGCCTATAATACCCCTATAACAAGTAACCTTAATCAGCACACAGAAGTTTTGGTAGAAAACTAAATGCAAGCAAACCTAAAGTTCTAGGAAGTGAAGCACCTTTGAGTATTTAGGATCAACTTCAATAGCCCTTGTAGCATCTTGTATGGCACTACCGTATTCCTCAAGCCGAAGATGCGCAAAGGCACGATTAGCATAGTAAACCGCATTTTTATCGTTTAGTTCAATTGCTTGCGTATATAGTTCAATAGCTTGAGTAAATCTGTGAGCTGAAAAGCAAAAACATTGGATGATCATTCTTTGAAATAAATAAAAGAAAATATAATAATAATAAGAAATAAAGAAAAGGCGGAAAGCACCATGTGCCAGCTCCTTTGCAATATAACGTCATATGCAACAATTAATGAAAAAGGAAAAGATGACAACATTAATTCCGTTCCACACACTTCCGATATTTGCTATTCAATAAACTACCGAATACTGATATACTACGGATAAAATTGAGCAAACTCAATTATTCAGCTGAAGAAAGTAAATGGATCATATTGTCGAAAAGTAGAATAAGCATTAATCACCATTGAATGCTTCATTCGCAGAGCGCTTGAATTCTTCAGCTTTTGAAATGTTAGAATTGTCAGCTTCCATATTGAGAGAACCTTTGTTGCATACACTGAATAACTTCAAAATATAACTACATCCATCTTTCCAATTCTCACTTTATAATGCTTGACCTGTTAGAATAAAACAGAGAACTCAGAAAGGGTAAAACTTCAACTACTAATCCGGGAAAAAAAAAAGGTCTTTACAAGTGAAGGAGCTATATCAGAAATTCGTGATTCGGAAACCTCTAGTTTAGACTAACAGGTAGAAATCACCACAACTTTGAGATCGACACTGAAACAAGACAAATAAAGATGGAAGGTCATAGTAGAAGCAGCCATGCAAAAAATATTAAGAAAAACTCTCTTTTCCAATCAAATAATTAGATAGAATAATAGAGCCAATTCAAAAGACAAAGAAGCTCTAACGTCAGCGTCCTCCCAAATCATCTTTGTCTCCTACTTCTACTGAAAGCATTCAAAAAACTTAATATAATATCACTATCAGCAGCAGCAGGATCATCACCATGATTCTGTTTTCCTATTTCAAACACTAACAAATCTTCCTTTTTCCCAGAATGAATGATCAGAACAAACAACACTCAGAAAAAGACAAAACAGGGACCAACCAAAACAGACAACTAAAAAACATTATATTGGCAAGAGATAAACGAAAAAAAAGATATAATGTTAAAAATTCAATTTTTTGAATATGGGGTATATGCATATGCAGAATGAACATAAGTAATGAACACGAACGCTGAAAAAACAAATTTTATTTTTCCAGCAATAATATGTAGCATTACTATAAAGTAAAGAACAAACGGGTGAAGAACACATGCAAAGAGAATACTGAAATAGAACACGTGAAAAACATGGTTATTGAAATCAGTGATAGAAACCGGTACCTTTGAAATGGAAGCTCGGTGAAGAAGTGAAGCAGCGAAAGAGAGAAAGAGAATGAGAAAGAAAAGGTGTTACCGGCGTCTGCTCTTGAGGGCTCCTGAAGCTGAAAATACAAGGCGATTTATGGGCTTAATTGGGCCTGATATTGGGCCTAGCCCAATTTCTCAAATGAGGCCACTATTTTATTTCTCTCATCCAACCATAAATAACTAGGCCCAAAAATATTTAGAAAAAAAAACTGAACAATGAGCTCTAAGTATGCCATATTGATATTCACTTGGTCACTTTATTTATTATTTCTAAACTTTTAACTTGTTTCTTAATGGTTTAATTTTTTTATCGTTCCCAATAGTTTCACTAAATTTATAATTAGGTATTTATATTTTTTATTTTTTAATTAGGTCCTTATACTATTTTTAATTTTGTAATTAGATCCTTTCTAGTTAAAAATTATTAGAGTTAATTAAATATTTTTTTGTAAATTAAAAATATCCATAAAACCTAATCAGATCTTTGACTATATATTTTTTAGGATAAATATTCTGTTAATTTTAATATTTTTTATATAACAAAATTCTAATTATAAAATTAGTGTTTTTAATCTAACATCTAAAGTCTTGTTTTATACCATCACATATAAATTTAGTATGCTTAACACACAATTTTTTAAATAACATAAACAAATAACACACTTTCTGTATATACATACATAATAATAATACCACTAAAGATGTTAACAAAGAAGAATGTTTTTGTAGGGTATATTGTTATGATATAAATATAAAAAAGTTATTCTCATGTAAAATTGTAAAAGACCTATTTTAAAAAGTTAATTTGTGCGTCTGTGTGCAACGTTACAATTAATTTATTAGTTTATGAAGTAAATGTCCAATAATATATATTGATAAATGATAAGTAGCTTAATTTCTCATAAGAATGAAGATACAAATTTAAAACTTATAAGAAAAAGAAAAATTTAAATCTCTATTAAAAGAAGATAGTATACTTATGTCTATCTTAATTTAACTTTTCAAAATGCACAGAAGATAGGAGATTGAATAAACAATAAACAATTATCTTATTGACCCTAGACATGGGAAATAGATTGGATAAATAGTGATAAAATAAATTTAAATTAGTTAGATTATGATACCAAAACAAAGGTGATTGTTCACTATTACTTTTTGTAGCTAGATTATGACTTTGGAATGTGTAAAAGGAAGTGACATCAACATGAATAGGACTTTATGTTGATAAGAGCATAAATTTAAATCACACAAAAACAAAAGCAATGTCAATGGAGAAGGAACAAGAAGTCAATTTTGTGGCCCAATTCAAAGAATCATCTTTAATTTTGAGATTGAAATAAAGAATGAACAATAATTCCCTCACCCTCCTTTTTCTTTCAATTCTTATCTTTTCGAATGGTGATGAGTACACACCTCACCCATTCCAGAGTAATATACAGGGAATTGATAAATTGTCAATTTTTTAAGAAAGGAAACTTCTTCACAATTTAACCATTTTTTAAATAGAGTTTATTTTTAATGTATTAAAATATTTTACATAGTTATATAATTACATTCGTTCTTTTAAATGATTATTTACATTATTAATATAAAAGATAATTAAATATTACGTAATTAGATATGCGTATAAAATTATTTTACACTGACGATATATTAAAATTAATTTTGTTTTAATAATATCCTTCTTATAGTTTACATCAAAAAATAAATATTCATCATTTAGTTTCTAGAATAACTTGACATTTAGTCTCATTAAATAAGGTGTTGGATTTAACTAATTTAAGATTCAGAGATAATAAAAATATACATCAGCCCTTAAAACAGAATTCATACACACAATTCTTAGGATAGATTAATTAATATAATTATGATGCTAAAACAGATAACTATGTCAAAGATTAAGGTGTATGTTTAAAAAAATAAATATAGATACAAATATATAGTTTCGTGACTATAATGATAAATGATTTAGCTTGAATTTCATATTATTAATGGTATAAAACCTTTATATATAAATACCTTCCTATACTTCACTATATCACTAAATTTGTTTGATCACATCATCAAACTTAAATACATGTATTCACTTTTATGAAAAGAATTTAGACAAAAAGTATTAATGTATTATATCAGCGATATTAATCAATTTTTTACATTTATAATTTAAAAGGTCACTTAAATACCTGATTTAATACAGTTCATTAAAACTAAATTCATCATTTAATTTATATATATACTATCATTATAACAACGGATAATTATTTAGAATTTAATTTTAATATATTATTAGTATAAAATTATTTTGCAGGTATATTTATTATATAATGTCATATTAGCAAAAATAACTACATTTTACATTGTCCGTATAAATAATCATAAAAAAAGATGATTATGATTGTACGACTGTATTAATACATCAAAATTAAACTCTAATTATTTAATCGTAGATTATTATTATGTTATTGTCATATATATTAATTTTAACTTTATTAAAAATAACCACTTTTCATTGCTATTATTTAAAAGATTTAATTACTTTGGTTATATATGTTTATAATTTGACTAAATTTACAATTATATTTTTATAGATTCTTTTAATTGAGTTCTTCTATTATTTTTAATTTTATAATTAGATCTTATTTAATGTAAAAAATACTAAAATTAACAAAATATTTTTTTACAAATTAAAGATATCTATAATTAAA
>NC_029778.3:3696991-3697440 GCF_000817695.3 Arachis duranensis
ATTCAATGTAGAAAAAATGTCAAAAGGAAAATTTTGTTGAAGAAGATAAGCTTCAATTGATTAAAAAAACAAACATAAAAAATGATAATTTTTTTTAAATATACAAACTACAAAATAACTCAACTTGCATTAAAGTTAGAATTGTACACGAATAGGATCTAATCTATAATTTTATTCAATCTGTACTGCACTTATTAGATTGGATCGAAATATGATATTTGCATTTTTTTTATATTAGATCGGATATCGAGATTCGAGTATATTCGCATAATTTTAAAAAAAAACTATTTTAAAATTTTGTTTGGCTGTTTTTACAAAAAAATATTTAAAAAATTCATTTTTCACCTATTTAAACCTATTTAATCCTAAACTATAATCAATAAAAAATTTCTTGAACAACAAATAATAATAATAATAATAATAATAATAATAATAATAATAATAATAAT
>NC_029778.3:3697565-3709624 GCF_000817695.3 Arachis duranensis
GGATAATTTTCTTAAATAAATTAAGTAGGAAAGAATTTACTCAATTACACATTTTTAAATACCAAGACGCAAATGCATTTTTTATAATTCTGTAGAAATCGCTGTTGATAGTAGCCAATTAGGGGAGAACGCAAATCGCTGTTGGTAGCCGCAGTTTACGTGTATAGCGGAACCATGAGGCCGACTTACTTGTTATTAATACATATGCAAATTAAAATAGAAATAGATATCTTTCAGCAAATAATTTATTTTAATTTTAATTATAAACTCACTTATTTTTTTATAATTATATAATATCTATTAATATTATTTTTCAATAAATACTTGTAGTATATAATCTAAAATACTTATTGTTTTTGTTTTATATTGTTTTAGAATAGTTAGATATTTTTAAAATATTCGTAAAAACATGTATTCTAAATTTTAATTTTAAATTTTTGACTATGTTTTGTTTTTTATTTACATAGGACCGGGTCAATTGGTTCATCTAGTGATTCACTGGTTGAACCAATAATCCAATGACCCAATAACCTAATTGATTCGATCACTGATTCGGTTCTGACAAATATGCTCCACGTAAACCGCTACTGCCTCCCACGGTTTACATTCAACACCCAATACACATAAACTGCTGTTACTGCCTTGATGACTAAATCTCGTTCCACAAATAGCTGCTGTCTACGATGATTAATATACTTAAACCACAGCTGTCAATAGTGATTTACATTTTTTTCCTAATCTGCTCCTATAATATTAATTTATATAGAATTATGAAAAAAATGCATATGTATCTTGGTATTTAAAATATGTAATTAAATATTTTTTTTTACTTAATTTATTTAAAAAATTATCTTAAAATTTATAAAACAACACACTAAAATTTATATTATATTAAAATTTATTTTTTTTAAACTATGTTATTTATATAAAATACACAGATCAAATAATATCCGTAAAATTCGAATTCAATGAAGATGATACACAATATTAATTATCCCTTCTATTCTATGTGCAGCCCTAATTAAAGTTATTCTATCTCTAACAATTATAATTATTTAAAGAGAGAAAAAAATGAGTCTGAAACTGAAAAACTACGCATTACGCAACACACAAACAACAAAAAAACTAAAAGAGATTCTTTCTCTATTCTCTCTCCTTTCTTCTCCAACAAACAACCACCACCGCCGAGAATAAAGCTCGAATCTTTCTCGCTCCAAAATTCTCATTTCAATTCCCAACTCTCACTTCAATCACCTCCAGCTCCCGCGCTCTCTATCTACATTCTCAATTCCATGGAAACCAAAAAGCTTCAGCGCCGTTTCTCACTCGGCAGACAGTCCTCCATGGCGCCGGACCGCTCCTCCGGAGGCGGCGGCGATGACTTCTGCTCCGAGGCAGTTGACGAATCCGTGCGGCTGATGTACCTGGCCAACGAAGGTGACTTGGAAGGGATTAAGGAGCTGTTAGATTTCGGCAGTGACGTCAACTTCAGGGACATTGACGGCCGCACCGCCCTCCACGTCGCCGCCTGCCAGCGCCGCACCGACGTCGTTGACTTGTTGCTACAAAATGGCGCTGAGGTTGACCCCAGGGACCGCTGGGGCAGCACGGTAATTTCACCCTATCATGCATGTTGTTCCTGTACTCATTAAGAGTATTTGTCTTGTAGTAGTATTTAGTTCATTTTCTGGAATGTGCATGAAAAAATAGTTTCTTTTTTTTTATAAAAAAAATAAATGCATTTTGTCCATCAAGGAAATGTTTCTGTTTTCAGTAAATATTGTGAATTGTTGATTAAAAAAAGGTTGTACTTCAGCAGTTCAGCTGAGTTTATAAAATCTGAAACTTTCTAGTTTACATTGTAATCATTTTTCTTTTTAGCTATGCTAAGTGTACACCATAAACTAGTCACTCTTGTATAGAATACTTGTTGGAATACAAAATATACATTAACAACATTTGTATTATTTATACACAAATTCATAGTAGCATTTGGCGGCTGATTTTTGGGGTACAGATAGTAGTTTTTATTTATTTTTTATATATAAAGTGATCTTTAGATCATGATGTTAATGTTAATGTTAAGTGTTAACTGGCAAACAAAATAGTTTTATATATGCTCTGTTGGATTTAATATTTAGTGTTGCAAACTGGGCTATTTTCTGCTGAATTTTTATGTGCAAAGTGGTGTGTGATCTAATGCTAACTTTCTGGTTTGTTTCTCAGCCTTTAGCTGATGCAATGTACTATAAAAATCATGATGTTGTAAAGCTTTTGGAGAAACATGGTGCAAAACCCCCGGTATGTTTTTTGATTCAGTTCCTATATAAGTATATATAGTTCCCATTGGAGCTATTACAGAAACTCATATATCTTTCTACTACTCACTTTTGATAGGTTGCTCCTATGCATGTCCAAAATGCTCGTGAAGTCCCCGAATATGAGATTGATCCTAAAGAACTCGATTTTACAAATAGTGTTGGGATAACCAAGGTAATGGAACTATTTATAGCTTCAATATCACTCTTATTGTTTTTTCCATTTTACATTTTATCTTGACTATGTTATCATTTTAGGGAACTTTCCGTATTGCATTGTGGCGTGGAATTAAGGTTGCTGTCAAAACTCTTGAGGAGGAAGTGTTCACTGATGATGATAAAGTGTGGGTTGGTCTAATCAATCTTTTATTTATTCATGTCAATTGAATTATCAAGTTATGTATTTTCATAGTTGTTAATGCTCTTGACTGTCTCCCAGGAAGGCATTTCACGATGAGCTTGCGTTACTTCAGAAAGTTCGGCATCCAAATGTAGTTCAGTTTTTAGGTGCTGTAACACAAAGCACCCCGATGATAATTGTCACAGAATATTTGCCACAGGTTAGCCTTTATCCTTCACTGGCTATCACAAAAGCTTTGAATAAATCCTATGGGTTGGTTCCCCATACTAAATCATAGTTAGGAGAATATTGTTCAAATAATTAAATATGAGCTCATATGTTTGTTGAGGATATTTCCAATATTGCTTCTGGAAATCCATCATTAGATAGGAGCTCATGTATTTCCAGCAATCATTTCCTTGAGCACATCAATATATGGTTCATCTAGAAGCCATAAATAGTTTGCGTAAAGGAAGTTATGTATCAATGGCAAATGCCACTTTATATGTACTCATTTCTTGATATCTGCCCCTCCCTGTATTAGGCTTTTTACAGAAGTTTTGTTTCTTTATATTTGTGATTCCACTTCATCTTTGCAAAGTTTTGGAAATAAGGGAATGCATATAGATGTGAAATAGTAGCTGTGAATACGTAAGTGATTAACTAAGCTTTCCATCTCTCAATTGCATTCCCTAACAATTTGGAATGGATTATTATCTTCCCAGGGAGATCTTCGCACTTACTTGAAGCGGAAAGGTGCATTAAAACCAGGAACAGCTGTAAAATTTGCACTTGATATAGCTAGGTCAGTCAACAGCATCTTCTCTTGTGTAGTTAACTATTTATTCTTTGTATTGGTTTGCTATTTTTGTGTTTTGAACAATTGAATGTCAGATAAAAGGGGAAAAAGAAAATCTCTCGAGTAAAAAAATTGCAATTTGATGCTTGTAATAAATGAAATATTTGCAGGGGAATGAATTATTTGCATGAACATAAACCAGAAGCCATTATACACCGAGATCTTGAACCTCCGTAAGTTTCCTGCCATCCATCAGCTGATCTTATTATTCTTTCAACATGGGCATGAACTACCACGAATTATCTTATTAATTCTTGAATGATTGCAACTGTTTAAAGTTCCTCCATTGTACATGAGTAAGGTAACAGAAATATTCTTCGGGATGATTCTGGGCATCTGAAAGTTGCTGACTTTGGAGTCAGCAAGTTGCTGAAATTTGCAAAATCAGTCAAAGAAGACAAACCAGTGACAAGCCAGGATACGTCATGTATGCTTTCTTCATTTGTGGGGTCTCTTGTAATATTCATAGTTTATCATGAGGGTTGTCATATGCACTCTGCAATGTTATTGTTGCATACCCTTCAAAACTGGAAATTGCTGTTACACTTCATTTTGGTTCTGTTAGTGTTTGGTCTGATTTTTGTAGTTCATATTATTGAAGTGATTCAACTGTGTAACAGGGCGCTATGTTGCTCCAGAGGTTTACAAGAATGAGGAATATGACACTAAAGTAGATGTGTTTTCATTTGCTCTAATACTACAGGAGGTAAATTTCCTCTATTTTTCTTTTTTGGTTTCTTCTTCCCCATGCTCAGGTGGACCATTCATGTCAAGCACTAAAGAAGTGCAATTCCGAAATAGAATATATGAAGTGCTCACACCATTGAGTCGTCATTTGTGGAGATGCTTAACAAATTGTTGACTGAATACGCATTGGTTTTTTGTTACTTTAGATGATTGAAGGTTATCCACCATTTTATGCAAAGTCAGAAAATGAAGTTCCTAAAGCATATGTTGAAAATGAACGTCCGCCATTTAAAGCTTCACCCCAGCTTTATGCTTATGGACTTAGGCAGTGAGTAACGCTAAATACATGTTATTGGCTGCAGATTTCAATGCTGAGTTTCATAATACCTCATAAGTAAGATTCTAAAAGAAGTTTCATGTTTCCTGAAAATTTTATTGTTCCATAGGTTAATAGAGGAATGTTGGGATGAAAAACCTTACAGAAGACCAACATTTAGCCAAATAATTGGGAGATTAGAAGACATCAACTACCATCATGATCAAAAGAAGCGTTGGAAGGTATATCTCATTCATCTGAAAGAATTTTCAATTTTCATGACCAGTTTCCACCTCCATTTTTTTCCTCCTCATGCTGTAAGTTATCTTAATTATTATATGCATCAGAATGTGATTCATTTTTCCTCGGGCATGATACACAGGTTCAGACTCCTACATGCATTCAGCGTCTGGAGGCCCTGTTTAGAGGATATCGCACAAGCCCGAATAGCCGATCATCTCGCTCTACGCCAAGATAATTAACTGCAGGAATTTTGATTTTACACTTTGAATCTGGTTTACCATACGTATACACTACATGCATCCATATATAGCTTTTTGTATATACTTCATACTTGTACTCCTAGTTTTAAATTTGACATTTTGGCTTCATGCTTGGGCCAGTTGGCAGCTTTTATACCGACCCTTTTGTCAATTCTGGTTACATTTATAGTTAAGCATGAGTTTTGACATGTTACATGGATCTGCATAAATTAAAGTGTTTGTGGATATGGTGATTGTTTCTTGCACAATTGAAGCAAAAACAAGTTTCTTTGTAGTTTGTAGTAATATAGTCAAGTTTCTTCTTCTGCAATGATGATGTTGCTCCAAATGAATGTGGTTATAGACACAAACCTTGTGAATAAATATCCTTAATGATGTTGATGGATACATCTATATGGTTGCTGAGCCATTTGTGGTAGCTGGTGTGAGTGCCTTTTTTTTCATTTGACCTTTTATGAATACAAACAAACTTGATGAGTGACACCTGCAATTTTTTTTTTATTATTTATTTTAATCGTTACATACCTTGCCGACCAAATTTTTATCTTCTTGTTTACTGGTAAATGTTCTTTTCCCCTTCTTTTTCTTCACAAATTCAGTTGTATATTCTTTCTAGTATGGATTCAAGATTTCTTTTAAAGACTTCCTGTCATCTTATATATCTTTGAATATGGTTAATGAATTTTACATTCTTTTTTGTCATATGACAATAATTTTCCTTTTCAAATAAAATTACCTTTATACTTATACATATTCATTTTTCCCAAAATAAGATGAATTTCAGACATAAGTTGTGTTATGTATACATATTCATTGTGAATATATACCAAATTGATGAAGCATGTAATGACATTGAATATATGGAGTTAAATCTCAATTTGACCCCTGAAATTTAGCCCGATGCTCAGAATGAACCTCAAAATTTCGTTGGCCCCAATTAGAACCCCCAAATTTGCAATTATGGTTCCAACTTGCCCCTGCGATCATCTCCGTCACTAGAATGCTGATTTGATGCAATTGCATGACGACACGGTGAACACTACTTAAACGATGGCACATTAGTTTCGCGCCCAAACCCTTTGAAAACCACGTCGTTTCAGTTTTTTGTGAGTTAAAACTCTCTTTCTTTCCACTACGACTATCATAAGTTGCCAAACATCAAGAAAATCCTTACACTACGTGATTTCCAAAGGATTTACGCGCGAAACCAATGCACCGTGGTTTAAGTAGTGTCCACCATATCATACAATTGCGCTAGATCAGCATTTCGGTGACGGAGATGATCGCAAGGGCAAGTTGGAGCCACAATTACAAATTTGGGGGTTCTAATTGGGGCCAACGAAATTTTGAGGATCATTTTGAGTATCGGACTAAATTTCAGGAGCTAAATTGAGATTTAACTCGAATATATGTCCTTCATTCTCATCAGTGTTGCTGAGCATCTTCAATGAGATGAGAGGCTACTACAGTTTTATACTTGTGATTCTGCAGTACTGAATTTTCAACACATAACGATTTTGCAAATCACAATAGTAGAATGATATGACACTAGCTTCCTCCAATTAATGAGAAAAAAAATGTTAAGGTGGTTGGGGGGGACCATATATATTATTACCTTTCATTACTTTTCAGTTGTCAAGATCATAGGAATTCAACTAACGTATAACATAGTGAGTGAAAATAACAGTGTTTCAACTTGTTTCCTTTTCACCATTGCTCATGTTCTCTCAGACATTACTACCTGAAAAATCACTGACTAGACCAATAGTAATAATATGTGCAAGTTTATTACTATCATTTTCATTTTTCACTATTCATTATTAACATACCAAACTTATTGCATGCAAATATTCATACTTCTTTTCATAGAATGTTGCATTTATAAAGATAAACAGAAGTTTCTGACGTGTCATATTGCCATGTGAAATGTTGACACACACACACATATATATGAAGACAATTAAGTGATATATGGTGTTGAGAATGTGGGAAAGATAGGAAAGAAAAGAAAAAAAGAAAAGGGAAGCTTGTGTGTAGGACTATTATAGCTAAATAGCATTTTCCTATTTGGGTGCCATTCCCATTTGGATTATGCTGAATAATTGAACATGCACTGCTACTCTTTTCCACCCTTTCAATTTACACCTTTTCTTGGATTGGATTGGATAAGCACCCTTCTAGTCTTTTACTATTATATATTACTTGAGATTTCCAACATGTAGCATGCTTCCCTTTGTTCTTTTTTTTTTTTAAAGAAAAAATATTGATCAATTTATTATTTATTGCTGTCAATCTTCTTAGTCGGTGGAAAGTAAACTATAATTCACCTAGAGGTTTGAGGTTCAACATCAACTATATTAAAACTACAGAAAAAAATTTATGTATAGGAAATTCTTAAAAAGAAAAAATAAAAGAGGAAACAAACTTAAAGAGATCGTGTTGAATATCTAAACAAAACTACTCCATGTACTAGTTAATATATATTTATATATAAATTTACTTTTTAATTAAATAATCAATCATCAAAATAAGTAAAATCTATCTTAGTAAAATAATTAAATTTATAATAAATGAATAACCTAATTTATTTGTAATAGCATATAGCATAATGTTTTTTTTATAAAATATCAAATAATTTTTTTATATACAATGATTGATTAATAACCAATAATTTTTAGTGTATGCCTAATATTGACATCTAAATCACATTAATTTCATGAGTATGCTTCGTCATAGCCTATAGACTACAGTTAGTATAGGTCTCTATATAAATTTATGTTATAAGAAAATTTTAAAATGTACCGATATACTGGTGTTTTAGTAATTTTTAATCGTTGATCTTAATTATAAAAAATATATAATATATATAATTAAAATTAACTGTCAAAATTTATGAAATACCAGTGTACCCATATATTTAAAAGCTTTCCTATCTTATATGACATATAATCTAATACGTTCAATCGTGCATATATTGTAATTGCATCCTCTTGAGACTGTTACTCCAAACATGTAAAATTGACAAAAGTTACAAGAGACAAAAGCATGATCTTACCATGATATGAAAAAAAAAATGTGCTGCAAACCCAAAAATAATGAAATATCTCATTTATTAAATTTCCAAGATAACATATTTAAAAAAAAAAACAAAAGGACAAGTGGCCAAGCTAAAGATATGAAGTCTAATTAACAATAAGAATTAGACAAAGACTAATTATAAGCTTACTACTGTTTTCTAATAGTAAGTATAAGCTAATCTAACGGACATAAAGAAATTAAAATATCATAGTCAAAAAGTGGAAACTATTACTCATATCCATCAATCATATCATGTCTTCCAAATAAAATCAACAATATAACAGCCTGTTATTAATATGCAAACATATTCATAGTCATAGTCATCAAGTACAAACACTTATTCTAACCATTCAGAGAGTTGTTAAAAACAAAGTAACAAACCAAACCCAATATTCTAGCATAGCATCTTTGACCTCTACCAATCTTCAGCCTATAGAAGCCATAAAAACAAATTCATGATTATAAATTATAATCAGTGTATCAGTTAAGCTACATATAATTGTCTAGCGGGGGATTTAAAATAAATAAATACTAATCTAAGTATTAGCTCATGTGATTATTATCATGTAACTCCACCTCCTCTTGAGCACAAAAAATGATAACTTCCATCACTATTCCTAATTTCTTATATTCAAATAGTTTCCGTATAATGTTGTGTTAATCCCATGCAATGGCTCTACAAGACAAATATGAGTACATAAAATATTTCTTTTATGCTAAAATCAACCTTGATCAGTAGCCATAGAGAGCATTATTGGGACAAGTACAAAATAAATCCTCCTTGCATCATGGCAATTACAGAATGATATTTTCACATTCCAAATCAATGCTTTCTCAGTTTCAAAATCGTACAATTCAGCAAAAACAACTCAATAACCAAGATAACTATATCACTAATCATTAGATCACTGTTTTTCCATTCATGAAACTGCAAACTTAATCAAACAGTTATCCTAGTTTTAATTACATTCAAATCCACCTTTCTTCAGGGTATATCTTTTGAGTTTTGAATCCTTTCTACATATTCTGCACCAAATCTTGAAAATTTGTCAATCCCAAAATTTAAGATAGATTAGGTGCTCACATTTTATGTGTAGGTGAGCTACTAATCCTTGATGAGCTGATGATATTCTGGGTATTAACTCTAGCAATCTCACATATGTAACACTAAAGATTGAATGAATTATTGTCTACTGCATTATTGAAAAGATTTTTGTCAATCCAAAGACTCAGATTATGAACTGATCCTCCAATAATAATAAGTACTATGTCTCTGATGAATTAGTGATGCCCATTTTCCTAAAACAATCAAAGACAATAATTGGTTTTACCTTATAATAAGAGATACTATCTAGAAGTCTCATAGATATGAAAGCCACAAATGTAGAAAAAATCTAAATAATTAAAATACATAGTAACTAGCCGCCATATGTGAAGTGAGTTAGTAGAAGTTAGAATTCTAGGAGTAACTATAGCCAACCAGCTTTCATAATTATACATATCTACCTTATCCATTATTGTATCATAGTATCATATTGGAGCATCTCCACCTCATATTTTCATCACTCTTTGCATAAATTCCAACACACAGAGTTTGAAAAGTTCTAAAGGTATGGGATAATTTAATTTGCTTTTGTCCTTAGCTTTTTTCTTTCCATAAATTCCATTCATGTGAATCTTAGATGCCAAGTTGCTACTGTATGTACATCCTAGATATATAGAACTTCAGAGATAAACTCCAAATCCATCTGCTTCCAAACAAGCATAAAAATGGTACCTCATCAGATATATTAATTGTTCATTATCAAATATCAACAAAAAAAATATATATAAAAAAACAGTTATAATTATAAGTTGCTAATCCACTAACAACCCTCTCTTCTGCATATTGCCCCAAACATATTTGAAATTCTTTTCTATCACAAGAATAATTTCAGTAAATTGATCCAATAATATTTGATGAGTCATGATGGGGGGTCTAGTTTCTGTTTACCTTGTGCTTCAGTTGTTTTTGAGCTTCAATTAATGGCTGTGGGGGACCTTGATGTGAGAGGGTTCTTGAACTGTAGGTCCTGTTTCACCAACTATCAAAGCTTGTAAATGCTCACCTCCTCCTACTTTCCCCTCTTCAAACCATCTCCAATCTAACTCCAATAACCATTGATTTTAATCTCAAATCTTATCCCAGGTTGTTGAAGTTTCAATGAGTAAGTGAAACCATTAATCAGTACTATTACAGTTCACCAAGTTCTTCCAGAAAAAAAATCATTGCTTTGTTTAGTGTTTGACAAAAATTAAAGCTGCAAATCCATTTCTTTACTACCAACTATATCCATCATACACTTACTGAAATAAGTTCATTGAATTTAGACTGGAACAGTACATATTATATAAAATGAAGAATGATTATCATATCAGAAAGTAAGCTAAGCAAATCAACAAACAGTTGATAAGCATAATTTAGAATAGAAAATGAAAACAGTTCCAAAGCCGAAAAAAAAAGTATGAGGAATATAGAATATTGTTAGCATAGGCACATACCTGATGAGAGGTTGGTTTTGGAATGTTTTCAATTGTTAGCTAGAAAGACAGATACTACTTTGGATTATGGAAGTGCATAAGATAAGAGATAAGAAGAGCTGAAAAAAATTAAAGAAGAAGAAAAGAATACACAACACAAACACCACAATGATCAAAAGACAAAGTACCCTCCAAGTGTGAGATTAGAGCATAAAGCATTACACCACAATAAAAACTTATATGCTTTTTATAATAACTATACTATATATATATATTAAATAATTTAAAAATCTTTTACTAATAACTTTAACAAGTACTTTTAAAATTTTTGTAAGTAAAAATCTGTTAGATGTTTTAGTAGTAAATTTAAAACGCAATATAAAAATTTTGGTATAAATTCAGGTACAGTTGAGTTGAAGTTGATAGTTGTTCTTGATAATTAATAGCCGTTATCTAACGGCTAACAGCTATTAGCTATCAACTTTACGCAGGGGCGGAACTAGATAAAATATTAGAGGGAGGCCAAAAATATTTATACAATAAACTAAGACTAAAATAAAATTTTAAGGGGACTAAACTGAAATTTACATATAATTTACATGTAAAAAATTAAAATTAGGGGAGGCCATGCCTCCTTTCACCCCACCTAGCTCGGCCCCTGACTTCACGTGAAGTCGACTACACCGGAACTTTCACTAAAAATTTTAGTTATTTTATATGAAATCAATAAAAAATTAATTTTTTATAGAATAATCTATGTAGCTTGACAGATTGTAAATATGAATTAAACTAATAATTTTAATTTACATCAAAATATTTTTTAACTTGTATTAAAATTAACTCAAAATTTTCCCAATACGACACGGACACCATTATCATTAGTGGGTAGGTCCCACATTCTTGTCGTTTTCTTTGACCTTAATTACTTATATTAATATTAATTAAATATACTAGACTAGACAACACTAGATGGCAGAGATTTGAAGTTGGATGTTACAATTTTTTTAATTATAATAATATATGATGAGAGAAAGTATCAAGATTTTTTTTGTGCTATTAAGTGATATATGCATTAAAAATTTATGGTGGCTCTTATAAATGAATGTTCAGGAACGATGATCGTGTGGTGGGGGTTACGTTACCCTTTTTCATTTTATTATTAATAATAAAAAGGTTTAATTTAGTTTGATTGATGATACAGCCTTGCACATATTCTAATAATACTGTGTTGGTATTTGGAGTTATTTAATTTCTTCGGTTAAGATTAAGTTAGTTTAATCTTCAATATTTAGTAAGTTAGTATTTAGAGTTATTTAATTTTTTGAATTAAGACTAAGTTAGTTTAATCTTTAATATTTAACAAGAAAATTAAATAAAAAAACATAAAAAAAAGAAAATTTTGATAAAAAAATATTTTATTATTTTAATATTCATTATA